>NW_026057586.1:50335359-50413234 GCF_023721935.1 Panthera uncia | reverse complement strand
TTTTATTTTATTTTATTTTATTTTATTTTATTTTATTTTATTTTATTTTATTTATTTTTTTAAATGTTTATTTTGAGAGAGAGAGAGCACGACAGAGCATGAGCAGGGGAGGAGCAGAGAGAGAGGCAGACACAGAATCCGAAGCAGACTCCAGGCTGAGAGCTGTCAGCACAGAGCCTGACCCAGGGCTCGAACTCACAGCATGAGATCATGACCTAGACAGAAGTTGGACACTCAACCAACTGAGCCACCCAGGCGTTCCAGTCAGTACCAATTTTAAATGTCTTGTTCATTGTCACCATAAACCGAAATCCCAATATTTCCAATTCCAAGCTACACTCACTGTGTACCTTTGTGCAAATGGCTTAACATCTCTGAGCTTTAGTATCTTCCTTAGCAAATAAGAATAGCAATAGGATTTACCTCTTAAGGTTTTGTATTGAGATAAACAAGCAAGGCACATAGTGTGCCTCGATTTCCTTCCACTTCCTTCTGAGAGCACAACAAAAACCAGTTACCAAATCACATGTCCCAAGTTTTGGTAGTGTAATGTTGCCATGGAGGAAGATCTCTGGGGAGAAATGCCCTGCCCATTCCTTCTGTTTCCCCCTAAAATGTCCTACCTGCTGACTATTCCTGTAGTTTACAGATTTTCAAAGTCCTATATAAACTTGGTGTGGGGGTCAAATCACTTTAAGCCACCCTGGAGTTTCTCACTTTCAGTTAATTTCAGATGCTCTCTGAATATTAATATTATATTAATATATTAATATAATATTAATTATTAATCAGTAATACTTGTATCAGTATATTAATATTATATTAAATCATATATTGATAATCTCTTAATATTAATATTATATTAATATAATATATAATTATATATAATATATAATTAATATTATATTGATATAATAATATTCAATATTAATAAGGAGGGGCTGTGAAGGGGTTTGTGATGACCCTAGGTCACCTGAGGATGGGTAGTGCTCCGTACTAGGAGACTGGGGGCACCAACCCCATATTTGCTAAGTCATCATTTGCCTAAAGTATCCTTTATCCTCAGTTTAAATTTAGGGGGGCACCTGCGTGGCTCAGTCAGTTGGGCGTCTGACTTCAGCTCAGGTCATGATCCTACGGTTCATAAGTTCGAGCCCGGCATCAGGCTCTGTGCTGACAGCTCAGAGCCTGGATCCTGCTTCGGATTCTGTGTCTCCCTCTCTCTCTGCCCCTCCCCCATTCACACTCTGTCTCTCTCAAAAATGAATACACGTTACAAAAATTTTTTCTTTAAAAATAAAAAAATCATAAAGTAATTTTAGGGAGGGGGACTCAGAGTTAAATAGGTTTTCCTTTTTTTTAATTAAGTTTTTGAGGCTTCAAACCTTAAGAGTATAATTTAATGAATGTTTATATAGTAAGAAGGTTTTTAAGAAAAAAATCCTACTAGTTCTTGGGATTCCTGAGGGCAAACTGAAACTGACATCTGTTTACTTGACCCACCCCTAACTAAAGCATTCTTTTCTTAGTATTACACCCTTGACTTGTGGGGAGGCCAGAGAAAGGGACAAAAACAGAAAGTCACTGGGTCCCAGAGGCACAGTGCCGACAGCTGATTTTCTCTGGGGTCATTCATAACTGCGCTGGGTTAACACGCTCATGGACATCATGAGCCTCAGTTTCCTTAGCTGTAAAGGGAAAGTAATGGTTTTTGCAGATGTTGGAAGGATTACTACACATGATAATGTGTTTTATAAAGAGCCTGTAAATGATAACTAGTGTCATTATTCCCAGGGGCCAGCTCACAAGCCCATCACAGAAGAATCCAGCTCCAGAGGCTTTCACATTATCCTTATAAGGAGCTATTTTTGACTTCCTCAAATCTTTTGCTTGCTGTCCAAAGGGAGGAGGGTTTGCAGCTGCTAGTCAAGTGATCTCCTTTCCTTGCTAGGGACCCTGTGCCACAAGGGGTATAGGTGTGGCCGTAACATCAACCAATCTGGTGACAGGTTCACATATAACTTTGGCGTCAGCCTGTCACACAGACCTGCTCCAGTGGCTCAATGGACACCCAGAGGCCACTGTACTCAGAAATAAAGAAATCCAGCAGCTATCTGCAGTTGGTGGCCTCCAACTTTACATGTTTATAGGTATAGGTGTAGGGAGGAAATATTAAAACTTTTATTTTTAAGTTTTAATTTAAAAACTGATCCCCTATCTCTATCAAAAGTACATAAACATTTTTTAAAAAGGGGGCGCCTGGGTGGCTCAGTCGGTTGAGCGTCCGACTTTGGCTCAGGTCATGATCTCATGGTTTGTGGGTTTGAGCCCCATGTTGGGTTCTGTGCTGATAGCTCAGAGCCTGGAGCCTGCCTCGGATTTTGTGTCTCCCTCTCTCTCGCAACCTCCCCGCCCTGTGCCCAGCTCTCACTGTTTCTATCAATAGTAAGTAAACATTTAAAAAAATAATAATTTAAAAAATTGATGGCGGGGAAGGAGAAGTAGGTGGCGGGGTAGGAGAAGTAGGGAGTTGTTTAATGGATACAGAGTTTCAATTCTGCAAGATGGAAAGAATTCTGGAGCTTGATTGCACAGAATTGTGAAGGTATTCAGCACTATTTACCATACACATAAAAATAATTAAGATGGTAAATTTTATGTTATGTGTATTTTACCACATTTATAAATTTTTAAAAATAAAATTTTAAAGTAATTTACTCTCAATGTTAAAATTTAGAATACTTTCCAAATTATTTTGTTACAGTTTTGATTTCCTCTTTGATTTAAGGGTAATGTTGAAAATAATTTTAAAAAATAATTGAATTGTTTTGAATGTTTTGTTCATTGTTAATGTTATTAAACTGTGAGCCATGCAGTGTTCATAACTTAGAAACATATTAAGCTTAATTCTGTAACATATGAACAATTTTTAACATCTTCTCTGGATATTTGGATATATAGTTGACCTTTAAAAACATGGGTTTGAATTGCATGGGTCTACTTACAGGTGGATTTTTTTCAATAAATACAGGACGGTAGTATAAATGTATTGTCTTTTCCTTATGATATTCTTAATATTTTCTTTTCTCTAGCTTTATTGTAGGAGTACAGTACACAATGCATACAACACACAAAATATGAGTTAATCGATTATTTATACAATTGGTAAGGCTTCTGGTCAACAGTAGGCTATTAAAAATTGTTTTGGGGGCGTCAACAGTTACATGCAGATTTTCGATTGGAGGTCAGCACCCCTTACTCCCACATTGTTCAAAGGTCAACTGTAATGTGTATTTCCCATTGGTAAGATACATAGTTTGAACTGTAACTATTAAGCGAAGGCATTTGAATAAAGAAACTTATTAGGCTGATGTACTATTTTATATACACTGGTGCTTTCTTGTGGTGCTTATGTCAGACCACTGCATGTCACCAACTGCTCGAGAGGACCATGGGGAAGTGGGTCCTCCACATTCCAGGAGCATCCACACTGGTTCCCTCTCTCTTTGTTCCCTTGGAGCCGATTGCAATGAATTGCCATTTAGAGGGCTCAGGTGAATGATGGTTTTATTATTTAGTTTTAACTAAGCTAGCCCTCACCAAATGGGGAAGAAGCTTCAAAAGATTCTTGATAAAAACCAAACAATACCCATGAGATTAAAAAATATGAATAATTTAAGCTCAGGTAGACAAGAAGCAAGCCGCAGAGCTGAAACGTCTTCATTATAAGCTCTTTGTTGGTCACATGACAAAGTAAAACTATGATCTAATCAGACCTGGCCATCAACTAAAAAGTTTCAAAATATTTTCCAGATTATTTGAAATATGGATTTAACATCCACCCTAGCTAGTGATGAACCTCATCCTACATCTATTTTTTGCCTTGAGATATTAATGGTAGCAATTCGTGTGTCTAATTTACAAATAAACTAATATGCATAAATTTAGGAGTGAACACTAAGAATAGTATTAGTAATAGGGATGGGGGCTCAAAAACCTTTGGAGACCACAGATCTAGCCAAAAACTCCATGAACACTTTTGACTACATATCCAGAGTCAGAATGGACTAAAGATAAAGTATTTTTAAGAAAGTAGCACTTCCCCAACAGAGATGAATCCCTCAAATTCCTGGATTTGGAGTCCTTCAAAGGCCCACTCTGCCTTTGAAGTTTTCATCCACTAAGAGCTGCTCTCCAGAAAATCTACTGTTAGGGAAAATAAATAAGTCATCAACTGCACTAACAGATGCAGTATTTATGGTCTAGCTATATTTAAGATCAGGTGTTGTTCCCAATTACTGTACCTGCTTTTCTTCTTTGCATTTCTTCAGGGTTTTCATTAGATTGGTATGTTCCTCCTCTCTTCTTTCCATCATGATTTTCATCTGCTTCATACCAATCAAAGCCTTCTTCACTTCTTCGTCTCCATCTATGTCTCCAGCCTCAGGAAAACCTAAAAGAAGCATTGCAGTTTTTTCCCTTTGAGATCTGATCAAATTGCAGTGTATCAGAATACAATAAGTTCACCAGTTTTCATTATGTCCCTTAAATAGAGACTTAGCTGTTCTTTTGCAGCATCAAATTCTGGAAGCAGATCACAATGGATTGGCTGTTAGCTGCCCCATGGACACAGCTGCCATGTAGATGATACCTTCTATTCCTCGTGTCTGAGCTCCTAGACAAGTCAGAGTTCATTTAACCTCATTCTTGTCCTTTCACTCAGGGCCTGTTTCCAGTTATCCAGTTTTTTTTCTTTCACTTAAAACTCAAGTGTGTTTATATTAGAAAAAAATTCAGATTTTCTTCACAGACAATTTATATTAAATGCCAAATGGGAACCTCAAACACAGCGAACAATTGCCCTTTCTTTCAGCTTCAATTGCCTTCCCAGGAGGCATTAAAACTAGAAAGTATCTCATATAATACAAGATTCTTTAATAACCTGCTGGACATCTCTTATATACCCTTTTAAAAATTGTATTTACTTTTTTATTTTAGAGAGAAGGAGAGAGAGCATGCAAGCACGAGAGAGGAGCAGAGGGAGACAGGGAGAGACAGAATACCTTTTTTTTTTTTTTTTTTTAGTTTATTTATTTAATTTGAGAGAGAAAGAGCACAAGTAGGGAAAGGGCAGAGAGAGGATCTCAAGCAGGCTCTGTGCTGTCAGCATAGAGCCCGATGCAGGCCTCAATCTCACAAACTCATGAGATCATGACCTAAGCCAAAATCAAGACACTTAACTGACTGAACCAGCCAGGTGCCCAGGCACAGAGAGAGAGAGAGAGAGAGAGAGAGAGAAAGAAAGAGAGAGAATTCTAAACAGGCTCCGCACTCAGCATGGAGCCCGATGCAAGGTTCAGTCCCACAACCCTGGTGTCATGACCTGAGATGAAATCAAGAGTCTGACACTCAATCGACTGAGCCACCCAGACACCTCTTTTCTACATCTTTAATAAGCTTTTGGTGGGTATAAAATTCATTGTCATTCTCTCTTTGCAGTAGTCAGTGTGGCTTCCAAAGGAACTTATTTTTGTTTCTGAGTTTAATCATAGACCTTCCTAAAGCAGCATTTTAACTAATTTATTTTTCTAAGTATTCAGTACCCAAAGCATATATCGTCAAGCAAAGGTCACAAGTTCATGAACATAGACTAACCAGATTCAATGTCACTATAACCCATTCTTTCACTATTTCAGGAATAACTGCACAGATAACTTTAATTGTTTAAATTTTTCAAATGCTAGAAAAGAATTTCACTGTTCGTTAAAACCGTGCTGAGAGGATACCAAACATCTGGATGATACCAAGAAATGCAGCCCGAAAGTTGGCAAGTTTTATCTGTGTGATAGCAAACATCTGGATATGTGAACGTTCTCAGATACTCGGCTGGAATTCTCTACTTTTATTCCAGATGTTTGGCATCATGTCTACTTGGTTTAAGTGCTGAGAGAACATCCTACCGTGAAACTGGAGGGCCGTAATGAATACGGTTATCTCTCAACCGTAAATCACTTGTATATGCCAGCAACACATGCAAACATGCAAACAGGACACAGAGCAGATAAAGAAACCAAATGTACCCTTCAGGTTTCCATGGATACCGGCTTTGTCCTTCCAAGTAGGTGCGCAGTGACGTCCTTCCAACCATAGCAGATACACAATAAACACCAAGAGTGATGGCTTCATGTTCCTGCTGTTACTGCAAAGGAAAAATAAACCTGTACCAAATGCCTTCCATTAGGTTAGTTTTTGCCAGCATCAATTGAAAACACATGGCGATCTCAAGCAGTTTTCTGTCAATTTTTCTTTATGATTTTAGACAAGTTATGCTAATATGCCTGAGACATAAGGAGACCTGAAATATAAATTAAAAAAAAAAAAAAAAGACAACCCAAGTCCCTATTTTGTTTACATTCTTTATGACAGTTAAATAAGGTCATCATTTGAAGTATTTGAACTTCAAGACATCGAATAGTATGGATCACAGCCCCATAGAATCCATACTTCATTGTATGTTCTTGTCAACAGAAACAGCCTGAAATACAGAATTAGTTAAAATATGTCAGAAGGATATTTTTTTCCTCCAAAATTCTGAGTGCTCAAGTAAGTTTTTACCCTGGGTAGTTTATGACTTATTCTTTCACGAAAGCAAAAATAACCTCACAGATTTTTCTTATATGTCTTATGAAACCCATCAAGATACATGAATAATGTACAATTATTTTTTTTCTTTTCAGATAATGAATGTTCTTTTAAATTTAATTTGATATACTTTTGTTATAAACATTCCAGATACAAATAAGTTAGATTATCTTAACTCTTCCCAAAGAGATATTTACCTGCTTTATGTATATTTGTTATTTTGGGAAGAAATAATTTCATTATTTAATCAACATCTGGATTGTCTTTTTAATAAAATAACACTGGTACTAGTAGTTACAAAACTATCCCATTTTACATATCTACACCTATCCTATGAACTAACTCTTCTTTCTATTAAGACTTTATTTTACCAAATGAAACTTTTTAATATATATTTACCACTAACTTTGCAGTATTTCTCCAGTGAGGTTACCACCCGCTTCTTAAAGGGCCTTCAATTTTCTCTGATTTAACTTTCATCTCTGTCAGGGGTTTAGCCTGGTTCTTTTAATTTGATGACACAGTTCATAATCCTATTAGCCTAATATTTTGAGATTAAGAGTATGGTTTAAAATTTGGTAGGTTTTAGAAAGAAACACTAGAGGGCGGGCTGTGCACATGATCAGGAACAATGACCTTGAGTAACGTTATTATACACAAATATTTTGTAATTGAAGTATAGTTGACATACAATATTTTATTAGTTTCAGATGTACATCATAGTGATTTGACATTCATATACATTATGAAATATCGCCATGATAAGTCTAGTTACTATCTGTCATCATACAAAGTAATTGTAATATTATTGACTATGTTACCTATGCTATAATAAATGTAAATGTATATAATGCTGCAATAAACATAGGGGTACATATATCTTTTTGAATTAGTGTTTTAATTTTCTTCAGATAAATACCCAGAAGTGTAATTACTGGATCATAGGGTAGTTCTATTTTTAATTTTTTGAAGAACTTTCATACTGTTTTCTACAGTGGCTGAACCGGTTTACATTCCCACCAATAGTGCATGAGGATTCCCTTTTCTCTGCATCCTCACCAACACTTGTTATTTCTTGTTTTTTAGATACTAGCCATTCTGATGGGTGTGAGGTGATACCTCACTGTGGTTTTGATTTGCATTTCCCTGATGATTAGTGATGTTGAACATCTTTTCATGTGTCTGTTGACCATCTGCATGTCTTCTTTGGAAAAATGTTTACTTTCTGCCCATTAAAAAAAATGTTTATTTATTTATTTTGAGAGAGAGAGAGAGAGTGCACATGAGTAGGGTAGGGGCAAAAAGAGAGGGAGAGAGAGAATCTCAAGGAGGCTCTGCATTGTCAGCACAGAGCCCTGACACAGGGCTTAAACCCACGAACCGTGAGATCATGACCTGAGTCAAAATCAAGAGTCAAATGCTTAACTGACTGAGCCACTCAGGCACCCCTCTCTGTCCATTTTTTAATTAGACTGTTTGTGGGTTTTGTTTTGTTTTTGTTTTTTGTCTTGTTTGGTGTTGAGTTGTAGGAGTGCTTTGCATAGTTTGGATATTAACTCCTTATTGAATATATCATTACAAATATCTTTTCCCATTCAGTGGGTTGCCTTTTAGTTTTGTTGATCGTTTCCTTCATTGTGCAAAAGCTTTTTGGTTTGGTATAGTTCTACATGTTTATTTTTGCTTGTTGCCCTTTGCCTGAGGAGACAGATCCAAAACAATATTGCTAAGACCAATGTCCAAGAGTTTACTACCTATATTTTCTTTTAGGAGTTTTATTGTTTCAGGTCTTAGATTTAGGTCTTTAGTCCATTTTGAGTTATTTTGTATATGGTGGAAGGAAGTGGTCCAGTTTTACTCTTTTGCATATAGCTGTCTAGTTTTTCCAACACCATTTGTTGAAGAGACTGTTTTTTCTCCATTGCCTATTCTTGCCTTTTTGGTTGTAAATTAGTTGATTATATACATGTGAGTTTATTTCTCACATGAAATATGTGTCTGTTTTTGTGCCAGTACCATACTATTTTTATTACTTTAGCTTCATAGTATAGTTTGATATTAAGGAGTGTGATACTTCCAGCTTTGTTCTTCTTTCTCAAGATTGCTTTGGTTCTTTAGGGTCTTTGTGATTCCATTCAGGATCATTTGTGGTATTATTTATTCTAGTTCTGTGAAAGATGCTATTGGTATTTTGGTAGGAAGCACATTGAAACTGTAGATTGCTTTGAGTAGTATGGACATTTTAACAATATTAATTCTTCCAACCCATGAGCATGGTATAGCTTTCCATTTATTTGTGTCAATTGCACTTTCTTTCATCAATGTCTTATAATTTTCAGAGTATAGGTCTTTCATCTCCTTGCTTAAATTTATTCCTTTGTATTTGGTTCTTTTTGAACCAAATTGTAAATTTGATTTACAATCAAATAAGATTGTAAATAAGATTTTTTTAAGTTTCATTTTCTGCTATTTCATTATTAATATATAGAAATGCAACAGATTGTTGTATATTGATTTTGTATCCTGTAACCATACAGAATTCATTTATTAGTTCTGGTAGTTTTTGGTGGAGTCTTTAGGATTTTCTAGTATCATATGTTATCTTCAAATAGTGACAGTTTTATTTCTTCCTTACTAATTTGTATGACTTTTATTTCTTTTTCTTGTCTGATTGCTATGGCCAGGACTTCCAGAGTTATGTTCAATAAAAGTGGTAAAAGTGGGCATCCTTGTCTTTTTCTGATCTTAGAGGAAAAACTTTCAGCTTTTCACCATTGAGTATGATGTTAGCTGTGGGTTTGTCATATATGGCCTTTATTATGTTAAGGTATGTTCCCTCTGTACCCACTTTGTTGAGAGTTTTCATCATAAATGGATGTTAAATTTTGCCCAGTGCTTTTCTGCATATATTAAGATGATTATATGAGTTTTATCCTTAATTTTGTTAATGTGGTATAATTTGCAGATATTGAACCATCCTTGCGTGCCTGGAATAAATCCTACTTGATTGTGATATGTGATCCTTTTAATGTTTTTTTTTATTTTTAATTTATGATTGAAGTTTAGTTGACATACAGTGCTATATTAGTTTCATGTGCACAACATAGTGATTTAACAGTTCTGAACATTACTCACTGTTCCTCACGATCAGTGTAGTCACCATCTGTCCCCATATAACATTATTACAATAGTATTGACTATAATTCCCTATGCTGTACTTTTCATCACCGTGACTTATTTATTTTATAACTGGAAATTTGTACCTCTTAATCCCATTCACCTATTCCTCCCATCCCCCCAGCCACCTCCCCTCTGGCAACCACCAGTTTGTTCTCTGCATTTAAGAATCTGGTTTTTTGTTTGATCATTTGTTTTGTTTTTCAGATTCCACATGTAAGTGAAATTATATGCATTTGTCTTTCTCTGTCTGACTTATTTCATTTAGCATAATACCTTCTAGATTCATTCATGTTGTCACAATTGGTAAGATTTAATTCTTTTTTATGGCAGAATAATACCTGTTTTTTTAAGTGTTTATTTTTATGTATTTATTTTTGAGAGAGAGGCAGAGAGAGAAATAGAGAATCTTAAGCAGGCTCTGCACTGTCAGCACAGAGCCCAATGTGGGTCTTGAACTCATGAACCATGAGATCATGACCTGAGCCTAAATCAAGAGTTCAATGCTTAACCAGCTGAGCCACCCAAGTGCCCCTGTAGCAGTTTCTTATAATCTTTTGTATTTCTGTGGTGTTGATTATAACCTCTTCTCTTTCATTTCTGATTTTATTTATTTGGGTCCTCTCTCTCTCTCTCTCTCTCTCTCTCTCTTTTTTCTTGATGAGTCTGGCTAAAGGTTTATCAATTTTGTTTATCTTTCCAAAGAACTAACTTTTAGTCTCATTATTATTTTCTATTATTTATTGTTCTGTTTCATTTATTGATGCTGAGGGGGCACTGGTGGGTGGGGCTGGTCCTTGATGTGGTTGGTTGTAAAGCCCAGCCCTGACTATTGCAGGTGCATTGGTAGGCAGGGCTGCCCCCTTCCAGGGGTGGGAGTTGCTTTGGTGGGGAGGATGTTCTCTGGGTGTGGCAGGGTGGAAGTATCTTTGGAGAGGGACTCTGGTCCTGGCTGAGCTATCCATGGTGTGTGGTAGGGTGGGAGTCACTTTGGAGGAGTGCCTGCCAGAGTAGGTGGATTGGGCAGAGCAGGTCCACCTGGGTAGGGTGAATGGTGGTAGCAAGGTAGATGGGAAGTATCAGAAATGTCACTCATCAAGGTAGATGCTAGTTAAAAGGAGATTAAGGAAAATGGGGCCTGTCAGCAGTCCTATCCCTAGAGAAGATTCTTACAACTTCCTGCTCCTTTGGCACATTCCCTAAAACTAGTCAATAAATCTCCTTCATACATGGCCTGGGAGTTTTTCAAACTCCTGCCTGTGTGTTGGGTCTCAGAGTGAGTGAATTTGTGCATGAGCCTTTTTTTTTTCAATATATGAAATTTATTGTCAAATTGGTTTCCATACAACACCCAGTGGCATGAGCCTTTTGAGAGTAGAGTCTCAGCTCTCCTGGAGTTAAGCCCTGTTGATTTTCAAAGCTAGGTGTTATGGAGGCTTGTCTTCCCTTGGAGGGACCCAGGGCTGGGGTGCCTGATGTCAGGCTTGAATTCCTTGCTTTTCAGGAAGGACCTCCACATTCATGACATTTCTCCCATGTGTTTCACTGTACCAGGGCTGTAGTTCCCGACTAGACCACATCTCTGTCCTTCCTACCTGTCTCAATGTGGCTTTTTGTTTATATCTTCAGGTGTGGAAAGGCTGTTCTACTGGCCTGCAGGTTGTTTTCAGAGAGTTGTTCTATATGTAGTTGTAGTTTTGGTGTGTCTGTGGGAGGTAGTGAGCTTAGGATCTTCCTGCTCTGCCACCTTGATCTTCTCTTCTCTACACAATTTTGTTTTGATAGGACCCGTTACAACCTTAAGCATTTTTTTTTAATTTGAAATTTATGATACATATATTCCTATATAGGCCAAACAAATTTCTTTGGAAATATAAGCCACAATACAAAATAGAGTAAATAAACTCTTAGATAAAACATTTTGAAGATTATTTATATAGCTGGCATTTTTTTGAATATATGCAAACACATTCTAAGTAGATAAAGTATAAAAACCCAGCATATAAATAATGCAATAGATGAGTATTTCAGGCCCACTATAATTTAATAATTGATTAGCTGAACTGAAAATCCAGCTAATGATTTGTTTAAAAACAATTTAGAGAACTCTTAGTCACCATAGCCAGTTGTAGCCTGGGTCTCTCTGGCTACTGACATCTCAGAATCATCATGGTCCCCTTTAAAATTTGGAGGAATTAGCCGGTCAATACTTATTATGTGCTTAGTACTTTCTAAGTGGGTCACACTGACTGCTCTGAACTAGCCCACCTGCCTTTTGAGGGCCCTTAGTCTCCGTATTTGAGCAAACTGCTGTTTAGACTTTATCTGTGCTCCACTTGGGCACCGGGATGGGCAATTACAGGACACACTCAAAGTCCAGCCCACACCCCATTTCAGCTGTCTTGATTACCCACTAATTATCTGTTTTAGTTGGAAACCTCTTAGCTCTATTGGCAAACAGATCATCTCAAAGCAAAACTTGAACTATTAGTATTTTAAGTAGCTTAATGTCACTGTTGAGCAATTATAGTCCACACCTGAAAACAGATGTGTCCTATCCTGAGAGGTGACTAGTCGGCCCATGGAAGAAGCAGGGCTTTGGGTATTTTTCTTAGGAAGAGAAGAGCACAGTTCTGGAAAAGTTAGTCATAGTAAATTAATCAGCGCTACTTCAACCCTGAGAACTCTTGCTCATTAGTTTGCTGTTGTCTAAGTTAGGGACCATTTGAAGTCATGGCTGACATCTCCGTACTTTTTCAACAAGCCCACATTTTTTTGAAAAAGGAACCTGTTGTTTAGCAATACCAGTGCTTTATCCTGTAGTGGCAGATTGTTTTCTGTAATCCATGTTCCTCCTTTAAGTGTAATTTCTGAAAACCTAAGTTTATTACTAACTAGTACTAACTACTTTTTAAATATCCTGAAGCTTCCAAAAAGTTTCTTCCTCTAATTATTTCATCTGTTTTTACAGCTGCCATTTTGTTCTTAAGATTAAGCAATATTTCATACAAACCCCATTATTTTCATAATTATGACATCATTATGTTTAAGATTTAAGTGGATTATAAAATATTCCAAATAGCTATTTGGTAACCAAGGAGACCTAGAAGCAAGGTCATCTTAGGTAAGAAAGACAGAAAGAAGGTATGTGGAGTATCAACCGAGAAATAGGCTGAGGAGTCAGACAGATGGACTTCAAAATGTCAGGCTACATTGCTAAGGTCAGACTTGGACAGCATGTCTTATATATGTGACCATAATGGACTTGTTACTAAGTCACCCCTGATTAGATTCACCCATTCTGCCACTGGCATAGCCAGACAACCTCAGCCCTTCCTATTGGGATACTTACTTGGCAGAGAGCAGATGAGGAAGCCTGTGCCATTTGTGCTGTTTCCTATGTGCAGCCCAACTCCAAGATACAAAGTCAACAGTCCCCTGCAGTTTTGCACACTGGGAGCCTTGCATGTGTCCTGTACACAGCTGGAGTTGCTGACTTGCACCAGTAAGGTCAGAAAGGGAAGGAAAGTGAGTGAATCTCTAATGCGTTCTCACAACTGATGAGATATGGGCTAGTGGATTTTCCATGATTCAAACAACCTACTCTTCTTTGGAAGGGTGAGAGGCAGGAGTGTTATCCTGGTAGAAGTAATCCTCCACAGTAACAAGAGGACATTCTACACACACACACACACACACACACACACACACACACACACACCCCCACCAAGGAGGGACTGTATAAAAGAAGTAAAATGAAAAAGTTCAAAAATTTAAAATCCAAATTATTGATGTAGATTATAATAGTAATTAATTTCAGTAGATTTATTTCCTTCCTTCCCTTCCTTCCTTCCTTCCTCCTTTCCCTCCTTCCTTCCTTCTTTCGTTCCTTGTTTCTGTTCTTTCTTCTTTCTTTGTCTTCGTTAATTTAGCTATTTATTTAACAAATTTAAAGGACATGATTCATATTACAAAGCTAAATTTTAGAAATAGAATAGAAATTCTCTTTTACAAATTGCTCCCTTTGTAGGCAAAGGTTGGCTAACTCACTGATAGAAAGAACCAGTGGTATAGTATAAAGATCACTGATTTAAGAGGTCAGTTTTCATCAAAATCTGTGCCACTCTGTGCAATCCAGACCTCTGTGTCCTCATCCAAAAATTAGAAATAATTGGAAGAAATAATCCCAACTATTACTCCTCCCAATTCTAAAGTTCTGTGATTATTATTTTCTTATTCTCACCAAGCTTCATCATTGTTTGAGTATAATGAACGAGTTGAATCAATCTGTAAAATAAAACATTACAGCCACCTTATCTTTCTTATGGAGTTGCTGAACATGTCACTTTAGTTAATACAAATGAAAATATTGTGTTGAGCCATAGAGCACATGTAACTAAAAGGTAGACCAATAATTTCTTAAAAAACAATTCAGACTGAACTAAAATTATTATTTTAGGCTCATAAAATATAGGCAGCAAAAGTAGGCACTGAATCCAGACTTCTAAATCTTTCATGAAAAAGATCAAGCTTGAATACAGCATGAAGAAGTATATCCCACTAAACCTCATTATAAAGTCAGAATTTGACTTTTCCCGGGCGGTCCCTAGGCCCCCGGCCGCCGCGCGCCCGGCAGAGATCCTAGAAGAGCCGGCCCTCCATCCCCGGGAACCTCGTAGCCTTTAGGACCCAGAAACGAGGTTGAGAAGGGTCGGGGCGCTAGGTGGAGCCTGACAGTGGGAGGCAGAGCCGTGTGGTGATTAGGTCCCGGGGTCCGGTCCCCTCTGCTGCTCAGCTAACATGTCTGTGCGCTTGGCGTTGTCGGTAGTGCCTCCCTTGGCGGGTGCGTTGTCCTTAGGTGACATGTTGTGCTCAGCACGTAATAATCAGTACGGGGCCTACTCAAAGGTCACCTCATTTGTTAAATGTCCCCTGACCGTGGCGCAGGTCTAGTTTCTCTAACTATATTTTGTAAACTCTATTAGGAAGAGGCACCTTGGTCCAGTGAGAAATTTAAAACTAGAGCCAGACCTGGATTGAGCCCTCGCTCCAAAATCCACTAGCTTATGTGGGTTTCAGCAGGTCACTTCCCTTATCTGACCTTCAGGTTTCCTGTCTATAGCAGGAAAGAGGAGAAACAGAATTTTACATCCCTGCTCTGATACACTCTAGCTGTTTGGGCACAGGCACCTCCGATCCTCTCCATTACAATTTCTCCCCAGAGAAATCTCCATCTCTCAGGGGTGGAAGAGATTTCATTTATTTATTTATTTTTTCAATATATGAAATTTATTGTCAAATTGGTTTCCATACAACACCCAGTGCTCATCCCAAAAGGTGCCCTCCTCAATACCCATCACCCACCCTCCCCTCCCTCCCACCCCCCATCAACCCTCAGTTTGTCCTCAGTTTTTAAGAGTCTCTTATGCTTTGGCTCTATTCCACTCTAACCTCTTTTTTTTTTTTTCCTTCCCCTCCCCCATGGGTTTCTGTTAAGTTTCTCAGGATCCACATAAGAGTGAAACCATATGGTATCTGTCTTTCTCTGTATGGCTTATTTCACTTAGCATCACACTCTCCAGTTCCATCCACGTTGCTACAAAGGGCCATATTTCATTCTTTCTCATTGGGGGTGGAAGAGATTTTAAATTCCTGGTGCATGGCACCTAGGAGGTCACATCACTTGTCTTCCCACATCCTCCTGTCTTACACAGCATACATGCCATTCCAGATGCATAACCAGCAGCCAAAATACTAGAAGACTTGGTGACAGCCAATGGAAGGAGACCAACATCACAGGGAAGAGCAAATAGTAAAAAAAAAAAAAAAAAAAAAAGTTGTGGCCAATATGAAAAATTAACTGGGAGCTAGGTGATCCCAGAGGGAAAAGACAAACTGAGATCATGTAAACGTAGTTTAAAAAGTTTTCAAGGGCTAGGGGCTCCTGGGTGGCTCAGTCGGTTAAGCATCCAAATCTTGGTTTCACTTCAGGTCATGATCTCACTAGTTCGTGAGCTCAAGCCCCACATTGGGCTCTGCGCTGGTAGTGCGGAGCCTGCTTGGGATTCTCTCTTCTCTCTCTGCACCTCCCTGGCTCTCTCTCCCTCAAAATAAATAAACTTTTTAAAAAATGTATTTAAGAGTGCCTGGGTGGTTCGGTCGGTTAAGCATCCAACTTTGGCTCAGGTCATGATCGCACATGGTCAGTGGGTTGGAGCCCCACGTAGGGCTCTGTGCTGACAGCTCAGCTATCCGGAGCCTGCTTCGGATTGTGTGTCTCCCTCTCTCTCTTTCCCTCCCCAGCTTGCACTCTGTCTTTCAAAAATAAAACGTTAAGAAATAATAGTAAATAAATAAATGTATTTAAAATAAAAAAGCCTTCAAGGGCTTTCCATTGCCATCAAGATAACCAGTTTTTAGTTTTTAAAGTAGCTAAAATCTGTTAACCCTTTTCCAGTTTAGCATCTAGCTTCCTGTTGTGCTTAGAAAGACCCTTGCTCACAAGTTGTAAAAGCATAACTTGTAAGAGGCTAAAAAGAAAATCAACTAAGCCAAATGATACATTGAAAATGCGTGTTAGGGCACCTGGGTGGCTCAGTTGGTTAAGCCTCTGACTCTTGATCTTCACTCAGGTCATGATCTCACCAGTTCGTGAGTTTAAGCCCCACATCAGGCTCCCCACTCTCAGTGCAAAGCCTGCTTGGAATTCTCTCTCTCCCTCTCTCTCTCTGCCCCTCCCCTGCTCATGTGTGTGTGCTTTATCTAAATAAATAAATAAATAAATAAATAAATAAATAAATAAATAAATAAAAGAAAATGTGTTTGGGGGGAGAGAGAGAGGAGGAGAGGCAGAGAGGGAGGGAGACAGAATCCCAGGTAGGCTCTGCTCAGTCAGCACAGAGCCCAATACAGAGCTCAAGGTCATGAACCATGAGATCATGACCTGAGCGGAAATCAAGTCGGATGCTTTTCCAACTGAGCCACCCAGGCAGTCCCAGCCTGTATCTTTTATTGTCTGGATTTTAGTAGCACAAAAATATTATTTTGTAATTTTTTAAAAGCTACAATAAAATAAAGTTAAACTTTTTTCAATTTTGAAAAAACACAAAATAAAATAAAGTTGGAATTTATCTGTATAGGCAAGCACCACATAAATTTATTTATTGATGAGGATGCATATAAATACCAAATGCATTCTAAAATTTCCATTACACCTAGCATAGTACTTCCCTTGGATCCAGTGAGCTCAGCCCTTGGAATAGCATATTCAGCAAATATATATTGGGCACCTATCATGTCCCACATGTGGAGGGTAAGACAGGAAGAAAACAGATGCTCTCTGAGGTCTGGGAGCTCATGTTGCATTCCAATGGGAAGAAAGAGGACAGTACACAAATAATCATATATGCAAGAGTATATCAGAGAATGAAAGCTGCTACAAAGGAAATAAAATGGGGGTAATATAAGTAATTTGGAAGGGGAGGGGCTACTTTAGGTAGACAGTCAAGGAGCCTTTTAAACCAGTGCTTCTTAAACTCTACTGTGCAAATGAGCCACATGAGATCACAGAATCTGATTCATTATGTCTAGGTGGGGCCTGGGATTCTGCATTTTAAACAAGCTCCCAGGTGATGCCTGCTAGTCCTGGACCACTCTTTGAGAAACAAGGATCTTAAGTACATGTTTCCCCCATGGCATTCCCATTTTGAAATCCCTTCAGTTATTTCTCATTGTCCACAGACTAAAGTTCAATCAGAGCATGTAACTCCTTGCTCAAAAGTCTCCAGTGAATCCCCATCTTCCTTAGAGCAAAAATCCAAAGGATTTACGATGGCCTACAAGCCTCCTCAAGACCTTCTCCACTCTGAAACTCTCTGATCTCATTCCCCATTACTGTCTTCATTTCCAGTTCAGCTCTAGCTTCCCTGTTCTTATTGATGTTCCTGGAGTATGTCAAACATGATCTTACTAGGGAGCCTTTTCACAGCTGATCCCTGTGCTGAGAATGCTCTTCCTCCAGATAGCCACTCTTTAACTCCCTCAGTTATTTCAACTCTGTGCACAAATTACCTTCTCAAAGTGGCCTATCCAATGACGTGAGGTCTATTCTCCTCTTTAAAATCACAGCCTACCCCCTTCACCTCATTCCTCGTCTCCCTTATTCCTTCTTCTTTTTCTTTTGCCGTAACACTTAGCACCTTCTAACAGATTATATAATTTATGTGTGTATTATATTTATTGCTTATTTGTATTCTTTTGAGATACCTTTGTTTTATCGTCTAATGAATCTCAAGTGCCTAGAGTTTGGTACATTGTGTGTGTGTGTGTGTGTGTGTGTGTGTGTGCGCGTGTGTGTGTAAAGTGAACAGAACTGCATAGCATACTTGTATGGCCTGACCCTGGCCTATCTCTTCAGACTATCTTTAACTTCTTCCTTCCCTATACTTAGTGGGCCAGCTGTCTCAAACTGGTAATAGTTGCATGAATACATCATGGTTTATTTTCTCTCCATGCTACACATTGCTCCTTCCAGGTGTTTCTCCCACTTGTTACTTATCCTTCAATGTTCAGATCAAGATGCATTTATTTATTTCCATTCTCAGAACATTCTTGATCCTGCTTTGTCACACCATTCTACTTGTATATACCTCTATTATTGCGCATTCCCTCCTTTATTTCGAGAGTTTACATATAAGACCAGTCAAGGTCTGCACAGGAAACAGAATGTACACTCAAATGAAATTGTAAAAATAATTTATGAAGAGGCCATTTGCAGAAGTAGGCAGAGGAGAGGAAATCTGTTATGGGGTATGGGAGCTCAGTGAGTACTAGGACCTAGGAGGAAGGAATTGGACTAGTAGACAGGCCAAAACAATGCCTCCCATTTGCTGAATTTAGCCAGAATCCACAAAGTTCCAGGGTGCCTCAAAGATGTAGTTCATAGAGACTGAATTCTGGGGGCACAGAGGAGGGCAGAGAAAGGTAGAGAATGGATCTGGGGGAGAGGATGGCAAACAAAGGCCAATCCCAATGGATGGGCGATTTCAGAGGGTAGGACCATTTCTCATTCATCCTCATATCCCCAGCACCTAGACAGGGCTTGGCTCAGAGTGATCATTTAATAAATCTTCGTGGAAGTAAACTATAATGTTAAGGTGCATACTACATTTATAACTGAATATTTGGGGGAAGGTAAGCAGGAAGGCGGGCAAGCTCTTTACTTTCTATCTTTGACCCATTTTAATTCATTTCCACACAGAATTTTTAAAAAAAAATTTTAATGTTTATTCATTTTTCACAGAGACAGAGACAGAGCAGGGAAGGGGCAGAGAGAGAGGGAGACACAGAATCTGAAGCAGGCTCCAGGCTCCTAGCTTGTCAGCACAGAGCCTGACGTGGGGCTCAAACCCATGAACCATGAGATCATGACCTGAGCTGGAGTCAGACACTTAACCGACTGAGCTACCCAGGTGCCTCTCCACAAAAAATTTTTTTTAAAGTTTCTTGATATCATATCTAACTTAGATAAGAATAGCACAACCAGAACAGAATCTACTGTAAGAATTAATTTTGGTCATCCTGCTCTGCTGAGTTGAATCTAATTTCCCCAAAAGCAACATAAACCTGGAATAAGGGTACCCATGTGGGACTATCAGCCTAAGATACAAAGCATGAGAATTATAAAATATTTCAGCTAGTGATGCTTGTCCATCAAGAATCATCTCTGGATCCTGGCACCAGGAGGCAATGAATAAAATCTTATTGACCATCTAGAGTCAGGCAAGCCAGGTGAATTTTTGAGGCATGGAGTAATCCAAATACTCTGATGATGCACCCGAGGCCAACAGGTAGGGTGACCAACTTTCCTGCTTTGCCTGGGACTATCCTGGTTTTAGCCCTGAAATCTTTCAGCCTGAGAAGCCTTCAGTCCCACGTCAACTAGGACAGTTGGTCACCCTACAATTAGGGTCAATTGAAGATACAGATTTTGATTTCTCATGACAGAACTTCATTAAGAGGTATTATTCAAAGGTGATTCAAACTATTATAGCATTTTGACAGTTATCTTGAGTTTCGTAAAACTTAGAACCTTCTCTAACTGGCATGTAGTAACTTCCCTGATGAACCAGTCCAGAAGTCCTAATAAAAATCCTTCATTGCCAATATTCTCTTAACCCCAAACTTTGTAAAACTGTTTAATCGGTTCCTTGGGTGTAAAATCATGTACTATATATAGCATATTTGTAGAAATAACAAGCCTTTCCACCAGTTTCCTCAGGTATCTGGGTGTACTTCCAAACACTTTGCCAGCCTTCCCCTCTATAAACTGCAAGCCCCTTGTTCTAGCTGTCTACAGGAATCGGCACATATAACTGTTGTACCAATGGCCATCTCTGATCTTTGTATATGCTAAGTGAGGAAATGGTTGAGAACAATTTAAGACTTTTTGCAGCAAGTCTAACTTGCTCAAACTTTTGGCTGAACTATAGAAACACGATATGCCATAAAACTGCCTGGTTGGTTCTTGAACCAGATAATCTCCTTTTATTAGTGAGAAACATCATATAGGTACTGATTTATGTATCCTTTAAGTACAGGAAATATTTAGCCAATATATAATATTTATAATTTATGAGAGATTTTAGGGGAAAAAATTGGCAAATGGATTGCTTTGAATTTTGGTGGGAAGGGCAAATGCTTCCGAAGCAAATAAAAAAATAAAGATCCAACTGCTGAGTATAATAACAGCATGCAAGTGATAATAGGCCAAACAAGAGTTTGCTAAGAGGAAACCAGTCACCAAAATTAAGATTTGCCTATGTGATGTGATATTAAGGGAAATAGTTTGATTGATACTTAGGATTTAAATCATTATTAATTTTTAGGATTACGGCAGTCACTGACATTTCCGGTGCCAAAAAGAAATAATTTAAATAATTTTAAAGTCGACTTTTTTGAATGTTTTAAAAAATTTACTTAAGCTTTGTATGTCACCATCACCTGAGAAAGCACATAGGAGCTACCTATGCTGGGTCCACTGTTCCAGGCACTCCATTAGACATTTTATATAGAGTCTCATTTAATCCTTTCAACCTTGTGATATGAGTATTACCAACCCCATTTTATAAATAAACTAGGATCGCAGAAGTGATTTGCCCAATGTGACAAAAATCCTCTTTGTTCTTTCTACTGCATCACGTAATTACCTTAGAAACAAAAAGAAAAGCACTTAAAGACATGTAAAAATACCATTCTGTTAATGATATTGTTTTGCTTCTCTCTATAATTTCATTGTATTTTGTTAATTAAAAGTGAAGTTAAACAAGAAACCTGATATAGCATCATAAGATCTATAATGATGCTTTTTATGTATTGTAGAGGTATTTGTACCTTTAGTGCTTACTGAATGGTACTTGGTAATTCTACTCATTTTGCTAATTTGCTCATATATTTCAATTTCTGAAATAGTTGCCAAAGCTGTTAAAGGGGAACAATGGGCATATTTTTAAAGTTTAGTAAATCAAAACAACATGGGCACATGCTAAAGATTAATTTGGGATCATTTACATAAATGGCATTCTGGAAAAAAAAAAGAGTTTTTTTTTTTTGTTTTTTTTTTTTTAAGTACGGAAAAAGGAATGCAACCTATTTCTTGCAAGGGCATATGAGTGGATCTCATATCTCACACATGGCTTTGTTTTCAAATTCTTGAAAGTGCAGAAATTCTTTCAATTTAAAGGTGAGCCCATGGAAAATCTGGAACAGCTGTAGAAAACCATAGAGGAGCGCAGTGCCACAGCCACTTTCTCAGCTTGTGACACCACCCCAGGGTGATCTGACCCTCCACTCACCACTGTTCTAAATTATCAAAGAGAGGCACCTCTGCCCCCATTGCTACAAACAAGATTCTTCCATGGAATTCGTTGTTTCATTAACTGATCCAGCCCAAAGGCTACCGAGTACAGAAAGTTGACAACCCTTTGGACTCAAGAGGGACTCCAGGCTGTCCAAGGAAGAAGGCTCAGAAAGGGTCTAAGTTCAGCTGACTAGATAGTAAGACTTGGAAAGCAGCCACATCTCAAAACGCTATCTGAGGGACCTGGAAAACATACCGCAATGACTTTCCTCAAGGTCATGCAAAGTTTAAGTGATTTTTACTATCCCACATTCCAATGTGTCCTTCTCTATCGATTCATTTCCCATGGTAGTTCATCATTCTGTATTTATGGCATTTTTATTAGGTAACAGCATCTCATCTCTCTGAGTAGTTGTGCTGCTGCATATTTTTGGAAACTTCTACCAGTCACAGTCTGGGACTGAGGGGTTTCATCAGTGTTGATGGGAGAGTTAGAAAATCTTGTTCTCGAATGAGACAGGTAAAAAATGGTCTCATCAGGATCTCTGTTTTCAATGTCCAAAGAGAAGTCCCTGGGAGAGAAAAGCAGGTGACAGAGCACTGGTAAGATCTGTACATTGGAAGTAGGCTAAGCTAGAGTAATCGGCTTAATCTAGCCGTAAATAGTGTACACAGCTCTTGGTTTCTTTAACATCAGTTAACCAGGGCCCATCGGGAGCATGGATTGAAATCAGTGGGCTCCACCATGGCTTCCACCAATCCTGAATTCTGAAAGCTGCGCCGACAATTCCATGAACTGCCCGAGCATTCATACATGCATCCATGTCACAGTGATTTATTTTCTTTTCCCCCCATGGTTTTGTAGGGATGGGCTGTCTCCCTGCATTTATCTCCTGATTGTTTTGATCAAGACAAGAAATGGGTTGGTATAGCCCAGGAGGTCACCTGAGTTTTGCTGGCAGCCTCTGAAGTACCAGCCGCATTTCCTCATTCCTTGGCAAGCACAGGGAGTGGTTTTGTTCTGCCTGCCGAGAGGCTGGACATCCACTGCCTGACCTGAGAGGGACTTGCTTTCTCTGGCTCTCCAGAGAAGTGGGCGGCAGGAGCAGCAAGGAGAGGACGGTCTCTGTCCTAACAGTATCATCCCTCACTTGTCACTCATATGCGCTCAAGTGCTGCCCTCTGGAGGCACCTGTGCCACAAGCGGGAAGTCAGACCTGTTAGTCCAGAGACAGAATCCACCTGGAGCAGGGAAACCCAACAGGCTCTCAGGTCTTCAGAGAACCAGGCACTGCAGATCTGAAAGGAGCAGTGGTCCTTTGGGTCCAGTGAAATTGTTGTCAAGAAGGAATGTGGACCTACTATAGAAAGAAGATCCAGTTTTCCAAAAGAAGCTAGAAATACAGATTCTCCCCGGAAATTCCTGACTTTCCAAACTTGGCAGACTCACTTGGCTAACAAAACAAAAAACAAAACAGAAAAACATTGTAATGGCAGGACCAAAAGTAGTGTATACAATGTCTTGTGCAAAGCAGAAAACACACACACACACACACACACACACACACCCCTCTGGGCAGATAAAGCAGGAAAAATAAAACAGTTGGTGCCAGCGTGCCAAGTAAAAGGTCCCTCTGAGCGGTTGCTCCCTGTGCTGCTGGGCTTAATGAGTGAGTCCTGGCTGGATTTCAGCCTCCACTTGCCTGCTGGCTGGGCGCTTCATGGACGTGCACCCTGTACAGCTGCAGGCAGCTCTAACGCACCCGCCAAGTGGGTCCGTACACGCCAGATTCTGCCCCTGGGCCTCAGGTTTACATACTCTGGATGATGGAAGAGGTAGCTAGAGAGCAGGGAAGCCAACAGAAATTGAAAGTCTACCCTTGCTAAGGGGCCATAAAATTTAAAAATATTTTCCCCCTAACTGGGTCCCCCAAACCCGTCTCAGTTGTCCTGGATGGTGAGCGTTGGATCAGGAGACACTGTTATTTTAGATGGCAGTTTTCTAAGGTTAATGCACTTTGTATGTGAGAAGGATTCATTTATTTGTCTACTGTATCTTTTTTGGTACACTTCATCTATCGTTATTTTTAATATCTTCCCTTTGTTGGTCTGCTATGTGTCAGAGCACTTTATATAAATTATTTCTGACAATATCCTGACAAGGTAATATAATTCCCCTCCTTTCATAGATAAACATACTGAGGGTTAGAGAGGTGATTTTCCCTGAAACCAGCTAGGAAACAGCTATGTGGTGGGCTTCAAACTTGGGTCTCTCTCACTAGGAAGCTGTTGCTGCCCTAAGATGATACGATGACTATTATTTCTACTTGGGGTGGTATAGGCTTTGTCTTTTCTCCTGAAAGTCATCCAAGGAAAATCTCTGTTATTTAAGGCTATAATGCATGGAGATCTTTTATTTGGTGCTTTCTCCCTCCCTCTTTCTATTTCTTAATACATTCAAGGACAGCTCTTTTACAAAGCAAAGAATGAGTTTGTGTGATGTATAACTCTGGAAGGAAGAGTATCACCAGATGTACACATCCCAATGAATGTTGTTCCTTCAAAATACTGGGTTGCCTTGGTGATTAGAGACTTATTCCAATGATGCGTTCATCAGTCATCACCTTTCCAATGCTTCTCTTTTGGAAGTACCTTCAAAGCCAGTTCACACACCATTCAAAGAAATTAGACTTATCATTTCAGTTGTATTTACTGTTTTAATCCTTAAATGATAATATCCAGCCTTTCCAGCCACTCTGTTATCAGATTTAAGTACAAGTAACTTGAAGCTATTTCTAAAAATGAAGCCCAGTCTCAATGGAGTTAGATTTGACTCTTGAGAATGTTCATAAGAATATGCTGAATATTTTTAGGTTGTCTCAAAAATAGGGGTTCCAAAATTATTTTGAGTGCAGCAGAGCATTGGTTAGGTAGGTATATGCCCTTTAAAAGGGACACCATGCATTGGACTGGAAAGGCCTTGACAAGTTGATTAAAGACTTAAGGTGGTAGACTCCATATAAGTTTTGAGTCTGGATTCAGGAACTAGACAGACTGGGTTCAAATCATCTCTTTGCCACTTACTAGGTATGTAAACTTGCACAGATTACTTAATCTCTTCATGTCTCAGTTTCCTCTTCTGTAAAATGAAAGTGATAGTTGAATATGTAGGGGCTCCTAGAATAGTGGTATGGAGTAAGTGCTATTTAAGTGCTGGCTAATCTTGAAATCACACACATCACTTTATAGCATCACCCTGAATTATCAACACGTTAGGCAGATCAATAAGAAGTCAGACATGTTTTCTATAAGTAGTCATCATCAACTGTGGTAATAAAATGTTCTTTTTAAAAAAATTTTTTAATGTTTATTTTTGAGAAAGAGAGAGAGAGAGAGAGAGAGAGAGAGAGAGAGAGAACATAGGCAGGGGAGAAGCAGAGAGAGAGACACAGAATCCAAAGCTGGCTCCAGGCTCTGAGCTGTCAGCACAGAGCCCAATGTATGGATTGAACCCATGAACCGTCAGGTCATGACCTGAGCCAAAGTCAGACACTTAACTGACTGAGCCACCCAGGCACCCCTGGACCATTTATCTTAAGAAATGGTTTTGTATCCCCTCATCCTATTTATCTGTTTTCAACAGGCCAGGATCTCTCCAATTACTTTTAAGATGTAACACCCAGAAGTGAGCATAGTCCTTTAGGTCATAGAAATGGGTCTCTGTCCTTGTTAGTGAACTGCACTTAAAAAAAAAAAATTATTGGCAAATTGATTTCCATACAACACCCAGTGCTAATCCCAACAAGTAATTGCACTTTTATAAATGCAATCTTGGAGTATATTAATTTTTATTTTAATTTAGTTCTTATTTTGACAGCATATTATACATTTACTAAAGTGCCAAAAGTAAAGAACTGTTAACCCAGATTCCTATATCCAGTGAAGATATTCTTTGGGATTGAAGGGAGAAATGAAGTATTCTTAGAGGCAAAAAACTAAGAGAATTTGCACTAGCAGATGTACACTAAAAGAATGGCGAGGGAGATTCTCAAAGAAGGAACCGTGAAACATCAAGAAGAAAGAGTATAAGTAAGCAAATATATGATAAAAACTTTTTTTACTCTTCTTGAGTTTTCTAAGTTATTTGATGGCTAAAGCAAAAATTACAACACTGATCTGATTCTAAATGTATGTAGAAAAAATATTTAAGACAATTATTTTATACATGGGATAAAGTAAAGAGATGTAAAGAGAGAAAAGGTTTTCATACTTTGCTCAAACCAGTAAAATGACGACAGCAGTGTACTGTGATCCTGTATATATATATGTATATATATATATACATATATATATATATATATACATATATATGTATATATATGTATATATATATACACACATATACGTATATATATGTACGTATATATATATACGTATATGTGTATATATATATATATGTACATATATATATATAGCAACCACTATAAAAGTCCAGAAAGAAATATACTTTAAAACACTATAGATAAATCAAAAGGGAATGATAAAAAATGTTTATGTAGCCAATATTACGGCAGGAAAAAGAAAACAGAGAAACAAAATACAGAGAGAACAAAGAGAAAACAAAAAATAAAATAGTAGATTAAGCCTTCACATTTCAATATTTATATTAAATATGAATTGCCTGAATATACCAATTAAAAGACAGATATTGGCAGAGTGGATCAAAAACATGACCAAATATATGCTGTCCACAAGCAATCCAATCCAAATACAATATAGGCAAGTTAAAAAGAAAATGGATGGAAAAGGATGCATCATGCAAACATTAATGAAAGGAAGCAGAAGTGCTATATTTGTATCAGATAACATAGACTACAGAGCAAATAAAATTACCAGACACTGAGAGAAATATTATATTATAATAAAAGGGTCATTCCACCACGGAGTTATAGCAATCCTACATGTCTGTGTACCAAACAACAGAGCTGTAAAATATGTGAAGCAAAAACTAATAAAACTGAAAGGAGAAATACACAATAAAAATTGGATACATCAACATCCCTCTCTCAACAACTGATAGAATAACTAAAAAGAAAACCATCAACGTTATAGAGAAACTCATCATCACCAACAACCAACAGGATCTAATCATTATTTAAATAATAGGTTTACTAAGAATGCTAATGGAAAAAGTAGACAATATAAAGGAATGATGTGTATGTAAAGAGAGAAATTGAAACTCTAGGAAAGAATTGAAAAGAAATGCTAGAAATCAAAAACACTGGAACAGAAGTGAAGAATGCCTTTCATTGGCTTTCATGGGCTCATTAATAGATGGTAGCCAAGGAAAGAGTGAGCGAGCTTGAAGATATGTCAATAGAAACTTCCAAAACTGAAATATAAAGAGAAAAAATATTGAAAAAATAGAACAGAATGTGTAAGAACTGTGGGACAATTACAAAAGGTATAACATGTATAAGGGGAATACCAGGAGAAAAAAGAGAGAAAGGAAAAGAAGAAATATTGGAAGTAATAATGGGTGAGAATTTTCCAAAATTAATGACAGATACAAACCACAGATTCAGGGACTGCTTGGCTGGCCCAGGCAGTAAAGCATGTGACTCTTGAGCTCAGGGTCATGAGCTCAAGCCCCATGTTGCATGTAAAGCCAAAAAACCCCACACACAAAAAAAATGTATCACAAACCACAGATTTAAGAAATTCAGACAACATCAAAAAATCTACATGTAATTATCACATTCAAAATGCAAAAAATCACAGAGAAATTCCTGAAAGGAGCCAGTGGTGTGGAAAACACCTTACATGTAGAGAAAAAAAGGATAAGAGTTATACTGACTTCTCTTCAGATAGCAAGCAAGCAAGAAAGTGGAGTGAAATGTTTAAAGTGTTGAAAGAAAAAAACCACTAGGGCATCTGGGTGGCTCAGTCAGTTAAGCATCCAACTTTGGCTCAGGTCATGAACCCATGGTTCATGGGTTTGAGCCCTGCTTCTGGCTCTGGACTGGCAGCTCAGAGCCTGGAGCCTGCTTTGGATTCTGTGTCTCCCACTCTCTTTGCCCCTCCCCCACTTGTGCATGCTCTCTCTCTCTCTCTTTCTCTCTCTCAAGAATAAACATTTTTTAAAAATCTTAATATTTTGAAAAAATATTAATAAAAATAATGTTTTAATTATTAATAAAAACCCACTAACCTAGATTTCTGGATTCAGTGAAACCATCCTTCAAAAGTAAAGAAGAAATAAAGACTTTCTTAGACAAGCAAAAATTTAAGGAATTAGCAGACCTGCCACCAGTATACCTGTCTTGTAAGAAAGAAGTTTTTTAGGAGAGAAGGAAAATGATTTAGGTCAGAAAGTCAGATCTACATAAAGAAAAGAACATCAGAGAAAGAATAATGAAGGTAAATAAAATATTTTATTTTTCTTATCTTAATTGATCTAATAGATAATAACTTCTTTAAAATAACAATAGCAACAATATATTCAGTGATTGTATTATACAGATAAGTGAGATGTTAAGGATGACAGAAATGTTGTAAGGGAAGAGAAGGACAAGTTGGGAATAAAGTATTTACACTATCTGTGAAGCAGATATCTTAAAATGGTCTTGAATCAGTCATAAATGTATATTGCAAAGTCTAGGATAATCACTAAATTTAGAAAAAAACATAAGTATAATTGATACACTAATAAGAGAAGGTAAAATGGAATCATATAAAATTCTCAATTAAAACCAGCGAAGGCAGAAAAAGAAGGGAAAAAAGAAAGAATTAATGAGCAAAAAGGTCAATGAACAGAAGACAGTAATGAATGTTAGGAGATTTTTTTAAAATTTTGATTACTTTTTTAATGTTTATTTTTGAGAGACAGACAGAATGCGAGCAGGGAGGGACAGAGAGAGAGAGAGACACAGAATCTGAAGCAGGCTTCAGGCTCTGAGCTGTCAGCACAGAGCCTGACATGGGGCTCAAACTCACCAACCATGAATTCATGACCTGAGCCGAAGTCAGATGCTCAACCGAATGAGCCAACCAGGAACCCCATAAACATAGGAGATATTAATCTGACTATACTCACAATCACTTTTAAAATGAGTGCCCTAAATAAACCAATTAAAAGAGAATGGCAAGAGTGGATAGAAAAACAATACCCAACTATATATTGTCTATAAAAAAAACACTTTAAAAATACACAGATAGATTAAAAGTAAAAGAATGTGGAAATATATACCATGCTAACACTAGTCAAAAGAAAGCAGGAGTAGCTATATTAATTTCAGACAAGACAAGGAAAATTATCGAGGATAAAGAGGGACATTACATAATCATAAAAGGTCAATTCTCTGAGAAGGCATAAAAATTCTTAATATGTATTTGCTTAAAAATAGAGCATCAAAATAATGTGAGGCAAAAACCGATAGAACTGCAAGGAGAAATAGGTGAATCCACAATTATAGCTGGAGACTGATACCCCTCTATAGGAAATGGATAGATCAAGCAGGCAGAAAATCAGTAAGGATATAGTTGAACTCAACAGCACCATCAACCTACTGTGTGTAATTGACATCTATAGAATATTCATCTGACAGTAGGAAATTACACTTTCTTCTCAAACTCAAACAGAACATACAAGATTACATTATGGACCATAAAACACAATTTAGCACATTTAAAATAATAGACCTCATATAAAGTATGCTCTCATACTGCAAGGAATTAAATTAGAAAAGACAACAGAAGCATAGCTGGAAAATAACAAAATATTTGAGATTAAACAACATACTTCCAAATAGTAGATGGATCAGAGAATTCTCAAGAAAAATTATAACATATTTGGAACGAAATAAAATGCAAATGCACATATCAAAATGAGTAGGATAAGACCAAAGCAATGCTTAGACAGCAACTGATAGCATCAAATGCATATATTAGAAGATTTATTATTTTATTAAAAAATGTTTAATGTTTATTTTTGAGAGAGACACACACACAGAGCATGAGTGGAGGAGGGGCAGAGTGAGAGGGGGACACAGAATCCGAAGCAGGCTCCAGGCTCTGAGCCATTGGCACAGAGCCCAATGCAGGGCTCAAACCCATGAACCATGAGGTCATGACCTGAACTGAAGTTGGACACTTAACCGACTGAGCCACCCAGGTGCCCCAGAAAAGAAGATTTAAAATCGATAAATTTTAAAATCAATAAATAAACAGGAACAATCCTGTTGCCTTAGGAAACTAGAAAAAGAAGTGGTATATCTGGGATCAGACACAAGCAGGGCCAAAGGACCCAAGTAAGCTGCCTGAGAAGGAAGCCCTCTGTGTCATCCACCAAGTTGCACCACAGCCTCTCCCTCAGCTCCTACCTATGAGCACACAAGAAACAGGGTCCCTTATGACCAGCTGTTGGAAGAATTAAAAAGCTGAACTTGGTTCAAGGATATGTCAGCTTGGTATGATGAACTATGATGCAATACAACACTGCTCAAATGTGGATCAGAAAGACGGCAGTGACAGGGGAAATCCTCCCCAAGGGCAGAATTTCTTGTAGTGCACTTAGCCTTCCACTTTGTGCAGAAAGAGAGGTGGCCTGGGATTAGACTCTGGGGCACCGGGTGGCTCAGTCAGTTAAGCTCCCAACTTCAGCTCAGTTCATGATCTCATGTCTCATGTGGGGTTCAAGACCCACATCAGGCTCTGTGCTGACAGTTCAGAGCCTACAGCCCACTTCCGATTCTGTGTCTCTGTCTCTTTCTGCCCCTCCCCCACTCACACTCTGTCTCTCTCTCAAAAATAAACAAACATTAAAATAAAAATTTTTTAGAATATATGTGGACTCAAACAGTGGTGACCAACCAGTGGGCTGAATTTTTGGTGCCCTGGAAAAGGAAACATCAGGAATAAACATCACTCACCTGTCTGGGAGTGCCTATCATAAAAGAGACACCTAACAACTAAGAAGACAGGATGACTTGGTCAGTTGACATCAGTCTGCCTCTGTCATTGGCTGCCTGAGTGCTGGTGCAACAGGCACATGAATGGAGCAGTCATTGTGGCAGAGATGGAAACCACTCACAAGCCTAGTAGTATAGCTGCTGATAAATGCAGAATATCACAGTTGTTCAAGATCAATTGGCCTCTTGGTGTCAAGTAGTCTAATTGGATCTCTTCTACTCTGGAAAGATCAGTGACTCATCTTGATTGGACCTGACACATATTTCAGTTATGAGTTTGTCTTTCCTCCTTGTAGAGCTCACGTGTATCTGGGTATTTATAATACTGACATGGGATCCCACATATTACATTGGACCAAGGGACTGACTCTACAGGAAAGGAAGTACAGTGATGACCAGTGAGGATCAGTAGTGCAGGAGTAGCCATATAGCCACAGAATCTAGTGGTCTAGAATCTAGTGGTTGAAAGCTTCTACAAGCTTTCACTGCTGGTGGAGCAATGGAAAAGACTGTTGTAGATGCCTTTGAGGGCCCAGCTTGGGCATAATAACCAGTGAGGATGGGGTACCATCTTCCAAGATGCAGCATATGCTCTAAATAAATGACCCATTATATGGTGTGGTATCTTTTAAGCAGCACCCAAGGATCCAATAAACCAAGGGTGGAAGTAGTTCTGACCTTAATTCCCTGTCATCTGCTTTATCTGCAGATCTGGAGCTCCCTTCCTGTGGGATGGATTGTGCTCTCAGGGCAACCCTTTAAGTACTGGGCACAGCCTCCACAGTTGACCCCATGGCATTTGGGCAGCCTGACTGCTGGGCTTCAGCCTAGGTTCCTGGTTTTCACTTCTATCCTCTGCTGGGACAGAAGCCAAGACTGAACCTAGTCCAGTTGGCTGAGGCTCTGACCCTTTCTCTTAGTTTCTGCCAACTTTCTTTGTTTCTGGTATTTCCACCTTGATCCACATGTAGATCCTTGGGCCAAGATTCTGGTTTAACATGATGCCAGGAACTCTTGCTTCCCAGAATACCACACTCCTCCCTTTGCCCTCCTCACATTAGGCCCTTCAGACTGATCCTGGCTCAAATTGCACCTGTATCCCATACCACTGCACCTGAATCTACACTAAGACCCTGAACCTGAACTGTTAGTATTTGCAGCCTGGGTGAGTTCCCCTGTTCTGTGCCAGCCACCTCAGCAAAATTCTTTCTCACAGTGAATGCCCACATACCCATCACTTCAGCTAGTACTACTGCTTTGACAAATTAGTCCCTGTTAATGAGAATTAAGCTCAGAGTAGTAGTTTCCCTGATTAGATCCACCACCCTCTGAAGGGTAAAATCTCTGACAAAGCAAATGAAAAATTTTCCAGAATTTCAGCATTTATCTTAATGGGACTTTGTATGAATATTTAATTTAGGTTTAGTTATAACTAAAATGTCTTGCCTGTTTAATAGGTTTGTTGTCTACTATCAAAACATTAGTCTAGGCCTCCATCTTAGCAGATAGATTATATTATCTTCCCACAATTATATTATTTAAATTTTCTCTAGTTTCAGATTTATAGATATTCAAAAGGGTCACTTATTTCAAAACAAGAAAGGCTTAATTTAGAACAGAGAACAAGTAGTATTAACACATACAAAAGCCACAGTGAAATACTCTCTTAGGATTATAAAATAGAGAACTACTTACATGTCAAATGCTCTAGCATCAACTATATACCGGAGGGGGAAAATCAAGTATCAAGAACTAAGATGTTCTAAGAATTAGCACATAGACACTGGCTTGTAATAAAGCAGTGATAAAATGAAGGTTATAGTATAACTAAAATACTAGTTGATCTTTCCAAAGACAGTTAAGTAGCTCAAAATGTATTATAATTTTTTAATTTCCTAAGCTAAGATCTTACATTTGTAAATATTTACTCAAAATCATTAGTTAGCTTAATCTCTTAAACAAATTATACTTTGCTTGGGCCAATATTAAAATTTATTCTGTAGCCCAGGTATACATCTGGTGCTAGATAATCCATAGTGATTTACATACAAATGAAGAATCATTTGTATGTAAGGAGAATAGTCAAAATTGCATAATTTACCACCACCCAAAGACAAGCTTGTACTTTAGAACAGTATCTTTTCTGAGGCCAATTAAGTTGCTGCACTATTTTCCTTTAAACCAATATTCAGTTAAATGAAAAGTAATGGCTAGGAGGACCTACTGGCCAACTCTACCTCATCATGCTAGAAGAATGACTTGAATTTAAGAAATAATATGTGAAGCAAGATAACATAAGACCATCAAGGAAGTGACAAGCAAATTGCATGGCTGTTTGTCCCCAAGAAGCCAGCCGGCCTGCCTTCCGTTCAATGGTTGTTACCAATGCAGGGGAAAAGGTGAGCAAGAGGACTGAAGCATCAGGGCTCTTTAAAGCACTTCAGGTCTGCTTTTGAGAATTGAAAACTAAAACTCACATGAAAAGCATCTTTAAAATTCTATAATTGAGCCAGAGATTTGGAAACAGAAGTATATAGACAAATTGGGGTTGAAGATAGCGCTGTCCTCTAACTCAAGGTTTCGCAAAACGGAAGGACGCAGGGAACTCAATGAGCCACTCAATGTCTCTAACTATGCTCGAGGGAGAAACCCACTTTAATATAGGTTGGTCTTCTTCATGATCCGAAGAAACTCTTCCTCGTTCACTTCGCCATCTCCATCCCGATCGGCTTCGTCTATCATTTCCTGCAGCTCCTCGTCGGTGAGGTTTTCCCCTAACTCGTTGGCCACGCGCTTTAGGTTTTTGAAAGAGATCTTCCCAGTTTCATCGTCATCAAAGAGCCTGAAAGCCTTCAGGATTTCTTCTTTGGTGTCTTTCTCGGCCATCTTCTGAGTCATCACGGCCAAAAAGTCATTGAAACTGATTTTCCCTGTGCCTTCCTTGTCCACTTCGGAGATCATCTTCTTCATCTCCTCCTTCCTGGGCTCAAAGCCCAGTGCTCTCATGGCCACCTTCAGCTCCTTCACATCGATGGTCCCACTTCCGTCAGCATCGAAGAGGTCAAATGCTTCACGAACTTCTTGCTTCTGATCTTCAGTGAGTTCAGGCTTAGGACCCACTTTTCTTTTCTGGCTGGTAGAGGCCACATTTGGCTTCTTAAAGCTGGAAGCCATCCTTCTGTGACGGTTGTTACCTTTAACGGTGCCACCGCAGAGTCACCGCGCTTGCGCAGGGGTGACGCCACCCAGAGCGCAGGCGCAGGGCGTCTCCCTCCTCTTTCCCAAGTTTACCCTTGTGTTCTCCCAGTGAGACCTGGGTGCCTAAGCCTGCCACGTCTGTGAAATCTTACTGACTTTATAAACAGCTCCTTCAGTTATCACCTTGTTTCAATGAGCTGAGTCTTGGGCTGGCAAGAAGTGCCTGTAGGCACATTGTCTTCCATAATGCACACCCTCCTGCCCAGGCCATATGTCAGCATCCAGAGGACCAGGTTTATAGGGTTATTTGGAAGTCCTTCCTCTCTCTTTTTCCATACAACATAAAACAAACAAGCAAGCAAGCAAAAAAAAAAAAAAAAAAAAAAAAAAAGGCTTCTTGGAATTAAAAAGCCAAACCCAAACAAAAACCCCCTCAGTCTGAGGTTACCTAAGGCTAAATTTAGTATAATCAAGAGAGAGCTTGATTCCTTGGCATTAAATGTGGGGAAGAAGGAGAGAGAATATTAAGTCACACCATGTGTTCAACTTGACATAAATGGAAAACAGATAAAATGGAAAAAGTTATGTATAAAATTTGTAGAAGTTTGTCTCCTGACATTACACTCAACAATAATAAAACTTCACTAGCTTATTCAGCATACACTGAAATATGAAATGTAATATCCAAACGTATGATTTACTTTCAGCATTTCAATTTTACATGTGCAGTGTAATTGCACTTGAATAACAGTCTTAATTTCATTCACTCCACTTTTCATTTGGAGGGGGTTTGAAATACTACTTTTTGGTATTTTTTAAAAACTCCAGCAGCAAATTTGCTCTTACTGTTTATCATCTAGTCCGAGCGATGCTGAAACCCCCACTCTGACTTTCCTGCTTTGGCAGTGAGAACAGGAGTGTATAATGCAGTACACGTTGGAACTAAAAATCGCCTCCTGAGAACAAAGGGGCAAGAGAAAAATGGGAGCATTTTAAGTGAAAACAAAGAAAAGGGTCATCAAGTAAGCCCATAAAAGAATTGCCTTTAGAATTGCTGTATATTTCTTTAAATGTTTTTTTAATCTGACATTTTTTTAGTATTCTTTCCCCCTCGAATCTTAACTTACTACTACTTGATCAGTTACAAAAAGAGAACTTTCAAAAATTTTCATTGAAGGTTTTGTAACCCCAGCATCTAAAACAATGCTTGACACATAGTGGGTAGATTAACAAATAATTTGTTGAATAACAGAATGAGAGTTCATATTGGTTTTAAAATACTTTTAGGGGCGGGGCGCCTGGGTGGCTCAGTCGGTTAAGCAACCGGCTTCGGCTCAGGTCATGATCTCCTGGTTTATGGGTTCGAGCCCTGTGTTGGGCTCTGTGCTGACAGCTTGGAGCCTGGAGCGTGCTTTCGATTCTGTGTCTCCTTCTCTCTCTGCCCCTTCCCCATTTGTGCTCTGTCTCTCTCTATCAAAAATAAATAAACGTAAAAAAAAATTTTTTTTAATACTTCTAAGGGCACCTGGGAGGCTCGGTCATTAAGCGTCTGACTTGGGCCTCAGGTCATGGTCTCACAGTTCATGAGTTCGAGCCCCTGCTTTGGATCCTCTGTCTCCCTGTCTCTCTGCCCCTCACCCCATTTCAAAAATAAATAAACATTAAAAACAAAATAAAATACTTCTGAATCATCCAAATAAAACAAACAAACTCCCCAAAGGATTACGCTGGGAGTGTTTTATAAATTCAGTTTTTTTAAGTTAGTGATCAGATGTTATTTACGTGACATGTGTATTAGCCAAATTGTACTACCTGTGCCAGTTGATATGTGACATGATGGACAGAGGGCCTGACCACAGGGTTTTTAAAGGTCAAGGAAACTTACCTGCAACATCTCCTACCCACTGCCTCCCAGCAGTTGACACAGTGTCAGCCCAAAGTAGACTTTGGCCAGTAGACACTGCCATTGCCCATCTTCCAACACTGTAAATCCTCCTGCTTTTTTAACTAGATCAAAAAGCCTGGGATCTTATCCCAGCCCTGTGCCTTATTATCTCTGTGACTTGAGAAAGTCACTTAACCTCCCAAACTCAGTTGAGACATCTACAAAGTAGACATACTAATGTAGCTTTCTAATAGGGCTCCTGTGCATGTTCAGTGAGCTACTCCAGGAACGGTTCCCTAGTGAGGCCAAAGAGTGCTGGGTAATTGTTAGTTGAATCTGAAATTTTCCTAGACATTGTGCATTTCTTTTGACACCCACTCCTCTGCCCAAATTCAAGCCAGGCTATGATGTGTTGGGAAAAACTGAAGGATAGAAGCTGCCTTATATAGAGCTACATTTGGGCCAAGCTGAGCTCAAAGCAAAACGGTTGTCATAGTTTCCAGATGTATGCAATCAGCAGTCACAACTAGGGGCCACCAAGAGCACCTTTCATTGAAAACAGTGCCCCCAGCCAGAGTCAGCTGTTGGTGAGGAGTTACTTTATGTTCATAATCTGTAATCTGATTTTAAAAAGGGAAGAGAAACTTACATGGATTGTGTGCCTAGTATTGGGCTTGCTCCTTGCATTGGTCTCATTAAATCCTTGCCATCATTTCCCCATTTTGCAGATGAAGAAAAATGAGACCCAAGAGAGGTCAGTAACATATCCAATGGCACATAGCCAATAAATGGCGGTTCTGGGATTTAAACCTTGGCCCGTCTGAGTCCAAGGCTGAGGCTTTGTTCACCACAGCATCTGCCTTCTCTAAAGATTGAAATTATTACCAAGATGTAGTATCACTGGGAAGATATGATTCTGACTTTCTTCCTTAAATGTAACAATAATTAAGCATCTTGCCTAGAAAGATTTAACAGGATTTTGTAGGATCTCAGACAGGGTCCCTTTCTAGGGCAAGCCAGTGAGAAAAAGAGCAATATGCTTGGCATTTGCATTTGTTCTTCAATTCTGCCTCATTCCATTCCCTGTTTTCAGCTCCTGGTACAAGTTAGTGAGAAGCAGTCTGGGCCAAGTGCTTTCAGTTGACGTTAGCAAGAGTCTATCTAGTGCTTATGAAAATCAACTTCGTTGCTTTAAAGTCACTTTTTTTTAAAGTTCTAATAAGACTGACATAAAGTAAATGAGATGCCCAGAAAAGCAATGGATATGAGTGGTTTTGTTTTGTTTTTGCACTTAAAACTTTTGTGCTCTAATGTCCTAGGTAATATGATAAATCAGTTGTTGATTTTCTGAGAGGGGGAAAGGAGATGCTTGTTTAAATTTGGTCATGGAAGCTTAACGGCTGGAAGGGGGAAAAAAAGAGGTGCTGGAATTCCACAACGGGGTCTGGAGTCAGTCAAGACCAAGAGAAAGGACCCATGCAGCTTGCTTATTCTAATTATTCGGTTTTCCATTTGACCTGCATGGCATGAAAAAGGTGAGGCTCAGGAGTCTTTTAAAATTTAAGTTGCACTCAGCAAATTCAGCAAATTCCAGGTGCCACCCAAGGCAGAAAACATGCATAATAAAGTTTCTTTATTGCTGCCTGTTTACTTTCAACAAATGCAGAACAGAGAAAATGCAAATGTTTGACACTTGTGCATAAGCAGGACAACTGTGCCAGTGTGGTGGATGGGTGATTCCCAAACCAACAATAACAGAACTACGCTATTTATTCTTGAATGCGTGGAGCCATTTACAAGAAATGGCCTCAGCAGTAAGAGTTTTACAATCCCGGTGGTCTTTGAATGAGACTATGAAGTCCAGTCCAGTGACTCAACCCAAGCCTTTTTGGCAAGCCCAGGAATAGACTTCAGTGTCCAGCCAAAGGCTACATAATTTCTCATTTCATGAACCCCAGAAATAAAGAAATACTCCTCTCAGATACAAAATCAGACTGTGTTTTAGAAAAGAATTTACCAGAATCTCACACCGCTTATCAAACTTGCATCCAAATACTCCTAATAGCAACGGAGATATAAAGCACTCCTTTGGGAACCAGGGAAACATTCCGAAGAAGTCTTCACCAAGCATGAAATGTCTTTATAATCCTGTGTTTTATTTAAAAAAAAAAAATTGCTTTCTGCTTCATAGCATATTTGCCAGTTCTATTATAGTTTTAAATGATTGACCATCAAGCAAATTTGATTCCCTTGCAGAAAATGTACTGTGCTTATTTTGTGACTTTAAGTACACCCCAAGGATGTGACCAGGGGCTAGGGAACCTTATGTGTTTTAGCAAACTCAGATGTAGGATCTAATGTAGAGCTTGAGGTGGAAAAAATAAATGTTTCCCTTTCCCTCCCAACCAAGATCCACTCCACTTATACATCATTTGGATTTGGGAGTTAAAATAGAAGGAGGAGGAAGGAAAAGTGTGAGGAGGAGAGGAAGGAAGATAAATGAATGTCCAGAGCACTTTGAACTTGCAAGGTGGAGTGAAATTAAGTGCAACCAACAAAAGAATCGTTGTCTTCTCAGAGTCCAGATTGGTCCAAATTAAGCACTTCTTTGATGGAAACAAACTGAGAAAAGATACAATCTGTGTTGATATGAACTCAAAGCACAACCTCTCGGGATTTATGATCCAGGAGTTGTACTATCCTGTCGTCTGCAGAGGGCCCACAAGTGCAGGCATGCAACCAAAAATGCAGAACCAGGGGGTCTGGAAGTGGCTTGCTTGGATTTTTAAAATACCTCCTAGACTAAGCTATTGATTTACCCTTTGATCCACCTTCTTCTATTCTCAAAGGCCCCTGAGACATCAGCATCTAAACTGGCTCTGAGGCTGAAAATTGAGGAGAGTTTTCTGCTTACCAGGGATGGAAAGGTCAAAAGCCCACAGGGGTGTGAGTAACACCAGATGAGCCAAGTGGGGCTGCCTGTTCGGGGTGTATTTAGGGATTAGAGGTGACCTGGAGAGTTTGTGCCCTTTAAAAAGATATTGAAATTCAAATTTAAAAACAAAACAAACAAAATAACTGCACAGGCCCAAGAAAACAGGTCTTGTGGAAAACAGGTCAGGCGGAAGTTGGCCTATGGGCTGCATGTTGTTCATCCAGTCCTTGAATTGGTCACTCCTTCTGCTGGTGTTTACCTACTAAGGATGCTTCTCAGAGAAAAGGATGGAGACAGAGGGAAAATTGAATTCTAGCTCAAAGCCCATTCATGCCTAGTTCCTGAAGTGCAGCATAAAGATCTTTCCTGAAGGACAGACCATGCAAGAGCCAGCCCTACAGGGGAAAGTGAACTACTATCGATACAGCACTGATCTGTTTGATTTTGTCCCCTGAATCAGCTTGGGAGAGAAGGAGAAAGGAGCCTGCTCTGCCTGCCATGTCCCTGTGCCCTTATCCGCCAGTACCCCTTTGACCTAGAGGCCTCTGTGATTGCCAGTGAGACGGATCCAGGTATACTCTTAGAGGTCACCCCTGAGGTCCCATGCAAGGCACAGTGAGGGAACAGAAGAGCTGGGACTATGACCCTTTCCCACAGATGCCACAACAGCCCTGTTTTCAGAAGGCTGCTCCCCAACTCCTTGGGAACTGGGGAAACTATAAGTGACAGTAGATGGTAGGGGAAACTTAATGCCTTTTGTGAAGGGACTAGCATTAACAAAAAATTCTGAGAGGTAGATCATAAAAATCAGTTCCATGACTGCAATATACATTTTAAAATAAGCTTGTGAACTAAATTATAGTTCTGCGTTTCAAAATTTCGCAGTGTGTCAGCAAACAAAGCATCAAAGGAAACCAGTAGGTCATGTTAGAAATCCCTTCATCAACAAGTAGTCATATTACAGCTACCTCCTACTAAGCCTCTAAATGGGAAAGGGGCTACAAATTAGGGCGGTAGGAGAGGATGTCTCCTCATCCTTTCCAGTTGGCAGCTGACCATCCCCACATAGGTTTTTCATTGAGATGTTGGTTAAACATCTTTTGAAACTCAGAGGGAATTGCTGTTCCTCTTTTTTCCTTCAGGTTCTGCATTTGCTACTTTGCATCTAAAAAGTCCTTTCCGAATTCCTCTGGTTTCTGGATCATTCTTATCTGAAATCCATGTTCTTTTGTTTTGTTTTTGTTTTTTGTTTTTTTCCCTCGGCACTAGCCAGGGTTCCTTTTGCTCTGAATGCTGTGCATGGGATAAAGCTTAGAATGGAAACTGGGTCATTTACTTGTGGTATTGTTTTCAGTTGCACCTCATACAAAGTGTTTGTCTGTCAGGGTGATTTCAGTCCCCATTGCATTGGTGTGAGCCCACAGTTGGTTACTTTTAAAGCTCCCCGCATCCTCCAAGAACAGTTTCATACAGGCACTTTGAAAAATAACTTAAGGATAACAGAGGGGAATTTCAAGGGGAGAGAGAGGAACTACATGAGCTCTCAGATATAAACTTACACTTCAGACTCATCTACCAGTTGGGTTGGAAAAGGTTGGGGAGGTTACGTATCTTACCACAGATCCATCTATGTGAACTTTACAAAATCGTGAGTATTTAGTGAATCCTAAGGAAGTGGTAATTATTTACCCTTTCTTTCTGCTTAAAAAGTGTGAACATCCTGATTTCCCAGCAGTCAACTTTTAGACACTGAGGCATAACCTATACATTTTATCTTACATATTGTTCAAAACAAAGGAAAGGGCACCTTAGAATTCCTGGTTCATAGGGATTAATTTAGAATACATAAAAACAAATACATTTGAATTTAGCATGGGGGAACTCCAGAAATTTACAAGGCTAGGATTAATGTCTAGATAAATGCAATGTTCAGGAATTGTATTTTTTTAGTTTAGTGAAAAGTAACTCACCAGCAGAGAGAAATCTCTCCTCCTAATGACTGTGGTCATTCGCCTCTGCAGGATCCTATGGCAGCCCCAATGAGGAGAAGCCAGAGATACTGCATCTATATGCTACATTTTAATCTGAGATTAGTTGTCTAAATTGTGTCGGTGGTATGTTAATGCATAGGTGGTAACTACATGGCTGATGTGCACAGGGCAGTAAGGTGGTGGGCTCAGAGTCCTGGGTGCCTGCCCTTGAATACCAGCCCCACCCGCTACTAGGTACATGACCCCGGGCAAGCTAAGCTCCAAGCTCCTATAAAACGGGGTGGGAAAGCAGTTAGCTCATAGGATTGCAGTGGTGATTAAGTGAGCTAATCCATGTGAAGTGTTTAATACTGTACCTGGCCCACGGTAAATGCTCAGTTATTGTAGTGCTTTCGGATTTACAAAGCATTTCCATATACACATACTATCTCATTTAACGTCTCAAAAAGCCTACAATATACATTTTATTATTGCCATGTTATCAATAAAGAACCTGATGTCTGAAATCCAGCCCCATTTTCATATTCACAAAGCAAGCAGCAGCATTATGACTCAGCCCCCCTCCCCACCTCAACTCCAGTGCTCCTTCTCTATGGTGCCCCCTTTTAAGTTTTTTATTTTTTATTTATTTAAAAATTTTTTTTTTATATTTATTTATTTTTGAGACAGAGAGAGACAGAACATGAATGGGGGTAAGGTCAGAGAGAGAGGGAGACACAGAATCCAAAGCAGGCTCCACGCTCTGAGCTGTCAGGGCAGAACCCAACGCAGGACTCGAACTCACAAACCATGAGCTCGTGACCTGACTCGAAGTTGGATGCTTAACTAACTGGGCCACCCAGGAGCCCCTACAGTGCCCCCTTTTAAGCACAACACAGATGGACTACTTATTTTAAAGTTTATTTTTTTATTTATTTTGAGAAGGGAAGGAGGGGCAACGAGAGAGGGAGATGCTTAACTGACTGAGCCACCCAGGCACCCCTTTAAAGATTTTTTTTTAATGTTTATTTTGAGAGAGAGAGTAAGCGAGCACGGGGGAGGGGCAGAGAGAGGGACAGAGAGAGAATCCCAAGCAAGCTCCTCACTATCAGCACAGAGCCTGATCAGGGGCTCTATCCCACCAACCCTGAGATCAGGACCTGAGCTGAAATCAAGAGTTGGACGTTTAACAAACTGAGCCACCCAAGCGCTCCATAGACTACTTATTTTAGATCTTCTTAAATCTAAGAGAATATCAAAGCTTGAAGCTTTATTCAATCAGGTTTAGCATAATGGGTAAAGCATGGGCTTTTGAGCCAAACATAGGAGGGTTTGAATACAAAGTTGCCCAACCTCTCAGTACCTAGCTCCTCCTTCACGATGCGACACAATCTTCTCTTTCTGTCACTAGACACAGTTTAAAGGAACATCCTATTCAATTAGATGATATGTATTCAATTAGATACATAGTTTAATTATTTAGTGGGGATGTACTTGGTGTTTTATAGGCTATTTCAATTCTCCTTAAGAATTGGTATGATACCATGATGTAAAATAACCATATTTGTAAAAAATATCACCATATTTGTATTGCTTCACCTTAAAATCTGTGTTTCCAAGGCCAGAATATGTATATTTAATAAAATATTTGGAGGGGCTGAGCTTGGATGGCAACATCACCCAGTTAGTTAAATAATTCAGCAGCAAAATATTGAACTGTTTTTTGGTGTCGTGGACTCAGTCACATGTTGGTGAGATTTTCATGGTGAGATTGTCATGTAACCCCTGGCTCTGTCACCTGTTTACTAACACGCATATGTTTTACTCATTGTCTAAACAAATCTCTCCTGTTTCACGTTTGCAACTTATGATTGTCAGACTTACCTTTTACTAGTTTCTAAAATAATAGTCGCTTAAATCAAAGAGATTTATTTCTGACTTTTGTATGGTACCAGCTCACCTGGCTGCTCAGATATTCCCAGGGCGCCAAGCCCCTTCAGTGTTATTGCTCCAGCCCTCCCAGGCAGTTTGCCCTTGTTACACAGTCCAAGATGGCTTCCCATCACCAGCGCCTTAGCCAGCAGGAAGGGAGCTGGGTTAGGCTCCTCTTGAGAAACAAATCCTCTCCACCCTACTAACCTACTCCTCTGATGCCCATAGCTATACAGACTTTGCACAGTTGAAACCTGGTGGTGCCTCACCTCAACTCGAGCCTCTCACTTTCTATTCTGGAGTTTCTTGGACATCACAGCAAGTACAACCCAGTGGTGTGGGAGAGTTAACACCTTGACCAGTGGTGGACAAGTATCAGTGGATATCTCCCTCCTTGTGTCTCACCGTCAGAAGGTACTATGGGATCAAGTGCTGGTCACCTGGGCTAGTGACGACCAACTCTGTAACACATTCTTGCATTGGCTCTCCCTCCTTCATTGTCATACTCTCCCTTGTCATCTTCACTTCTGCTCCCTGGGATCACTTCCCAAATAAACCTGTAGTCAAGCTTTAGCTTCAGGTTTTACCCTCAGGGGAGCCCAGGCCGAGAGAGGGGGAGCCTGCAAGACTTTCATGAACCAAAAGTTGCCCACATCCCTTCTGCTCACACTCCATTGGCCACATGTAGCTGCTGCCAGGGAGACTAAGAAGTGAGTTTATTGTGGGCTGCCATGCTCCCAGTTAAATTTTTTTTTAATGTTTATTCATTTTTGAGAGACAGAGACAGAGCACAAGCAGGGGAGGGGCACAGAGAGAGAAAGGGAGATACAGGATCCAAAGTAGGCTCCAGGCTCTGAGCTGTCAGCATAGAGCCTGATGCAGGGCTGGAACTCAGAAACCACAAGATCATAACCTGAGCTGAAGCCAGCTGCCCAACCGACTGAGCCACCCAGGTGCCCCACCATGATCCCAGTTAAAATGTCCATTACTGTGGGGGAAGTCTGCACATAATTTGTGTGCATATTTCTTTCAGTGAGACAAATGTGACTTTGCATGGTTAAAAATACAGCCTGGATAGACCAGGGGTTATGACCACCGAACTAAGAGATCTAAGATTTTGTTGTCCACATTCTTTGACTCATTTTTTTTTTTCACTTAAAAAAATGTTTATTTATTTATTTTGAGAGAGAGACAATACAAGTGAGGGAGGGAGAGAGAGAGAGAGAGAGAGAGAGAGAGAGAGAGAGAGAGTCCCAAGCAAGATCCACACTGTCAGTGCAGATCCCAATGCAGGGCTCAATCTCATGAACTATGAGATCGTGACCTGAGCCAAAACCAAGAGTCAGATACTTAACCAACTGAGCCACCCAGGTGCCTTTCTTCAACTCATTTTCTATGTGAACTTAAGTAGGTTGCTTGAGTCTTCTGTGCCTAAATTTCTTCATTTGTAAAATGGTGATAGTAATAACTCCTCTCATTCTGTGACGACATTACCAAACAGGTAATGTTTGCATTGCACAGAGTGCGATCCAGTTCATGCCATAGGTGGGTGAGCTCACCCAGCCCACTACCCTGGGAAACAGTGATCAGCACTGGGTAAACATTTGCTGCTTAAAACGTTGCCCTGAAGTGGGCTCTTGCAGATAATCTCTCCTCATTTCATCATTATTTCCTTCTCTTCCAAAAGATTATCCACCTTTGGAATTTATCCTTTTAAAAATAATCACAAGGAGAAAAGAGGGAGGTTAAAATGACCCATGACACTTGTTATGTGAGCCTGCGGGACAAAACTACATTCTCTCTCTCCATCAATAACCTAAACTTTCAAACATGTAGGAATAGTTAAGGATTCCTTCTGGACTATTTTAAGGAGCAAATTTATTAGTTCTATAGCATCTCGTAATCCTGAGGTATTTAGGAAAACTACATTCTTTGGATTCTGAAACCCTGGCTGTTTCCCTGAGCTACTTCAAACAATGCAGCTTTTGCTGACGAAGCACTCCCTGGGCCAGCAGTGTTGTTGAATTGTAAGTAAATAATCTTGAAACAAATCCGTGGTTGACACACTGTCATATTATGTTTACTGCTCCAGAGGAGGGATTTATTCTGAGGATATTGAAAAATTCCATTGCTGTTTGGGGGAAGTGACAATTGGGATCACCCATAAATTAAAGCAACTGCCCTCTGTACCTAGATATGGCCCAAAATATTGTGCATGCACTAAAATGTCACATGAGAGATAGAACAGTGCTGGATAAAAATATATAACGTTACTAAATAAAAACAGATACCATGGATATGACGTTTAAATTGCCAAGTTTGGCTATAGCTAACGCCATACTTTTCCCAGGATTAATAACATGAGAGCTCTGAAGGTAGAGCAGAAAAACTAACTTCAGTTCAACAGCATTCTGCTTTGGTTTAGCATAGATTTCATGATGTAATTTAGGTTGCCTTCTTAAAAAGTAGTTTAGTATTTAATGAGCCAGGTATGTCTTTCCTTGTAAGAAGGGTATTAGTATTGTAACTTTCCAAAAACCAGTACCTTCTCTGTCGTCTCTATCTCCCCACGGCTGGCTCATTTGGGAGCTGGTCCAGCTTTGGGTGTTGGCAAGAGCAGTCATTTAATGTGAAGTGGGAACAAATGCTCAGGTGAGGAAGGCATCAACTACAGTCCTTGATTTCAGTAGGAACTTCTCTCTGCTAACTCCATCTAAATCACAGCAACATATAATTACAGAAAATCAAGAACAAAGCTAGGATTAAACTACAACATCCCTCTATGCACATAATAACCTTCCTTTGATACCTTCTACAATCTTTTAAATAGCAAACGTGTGCTTTTTTTGACATGATTTCCATATGTAGAATTATGGTCATAGAGACAGGATAAGAGAGTTCTTCCACAATTGTGGAAAATTCAGCAGAGGGCAGTTCAACAAGGTGGAAAGAGCCAGAAGTGTTGCAAATAGTCGTAGCAGGATTGAAAATGGGAACAGGAGGTTGGGGGGGACTCCCTCCCTGTGGGTCAGGGAGAGCCTCCTTAGAGGAGGTCCCACTCCAGCATTCTGGGAGGGTGCTTATGAATTCTCCAGGAGGGCAGAAGAGCAGAAGATTTCTTAGGTCAAGGGAATAATACCTACAGTACTAAGGAGTAGAAGCAAGAAAGTGAATAGCCAGTTCACTATCAGTTGAGTATCGGATGTGTGTGCATGAATGTGAGGAGGAGGTATACTTGGGGACAGCCTAGGCCCTGTGGAGATCTACTGGGTACTCGTACATGGAAGGCAGTGGCGGGGGTGGGGGGGGGGGCGAGGGGGATGGGCAGGGAAAGGCATGAGCCATGGAAGTCCTGAGAATGGGAGTCAGAGTCCTGGAATGTGATCGTTGTAGACCATCCAGGCCGGGTGGCCTATGGCCAGTATAGCACATCAGGATGACCGCAGTATTTCATCAGTTGTATGTCTCCTCTGGCCAGCCCTTAAAGACTCAGGTCCAGGGGCGCCTGGGTGGCGCAGTCGGTTAAGCGTCCGACTTCAGCCAGGTCACGACTTCAGCCAGGTCACGATCTCGCGGTCCGTGAGTTCGAGCCCCGCGTCGGGCTCTGGGCTGATGGCTCGGAGCCTGGAGCCTGTTTCCGATTCTGTGTCTCCCTCTCTCTCTGACCCTCCCCTGTTCTTGCTCTGTCTCTCTCTGTCCCAAAAATAAATTAAAAACGTTGAAAAAAAAATTAAAAAAAAAAAAAAGACTCAGGTCTGCTGTAAGATCATGAAGGTCCTCAGCAGCAGCAGGAGAAGGGGTGGCCTCTTGCACAGCGGGTAGGATTGTCCATGGCTGCCGTTCAGGATCTCACCTCCGCCCACACCTGCCCTGACAGCCTGGTGGACCTTTTATGCCTTCATGCCTACACATTTTATGTGTTCTAGCCAACTAGACTCTTCATGTGTAAGGAATTGGCAGGTCCCCCTTTATTTTGTTCCGCTTCCTTTTAAATCTATTCTGTTTTGGGGCGCCTGGGTGGCTCAGTCGGTTAAGCGTCAGACTTCGGCTCAGGTCACGATCTCGCGGTCCGTGAGTTCAAGCCCCGCGTCGGTCTCTGGGCTGATGGCTCAGAGCCTGGAGCCTGCTTCCGATTCTGTGTCTCCCTCTCTCTCTGCCCCTCCCCCGTTCATGCTCTGTCTCTCTCTGTCTCAAAAATAAACGTTAAAAAAAATTTTTTTTTTAAAAATAAATCTATTCTGTTTTATTCTTTATAGTAGGGAATGTTGAACATTGAGATAATCAGTAAATATCCTCACTTGTATCAGTTCCCTTCTGTGAAATTTCTCCACTTCTTTCTCCCTCCCTTTCCTCCTCCTCCTCTTCATGTACACACAACTGAGGGGGAATAGTATAAATGAACCCTCATGCACTCATCACCCAGCTTCAACGATTACCAACTCATGGTTAATATTTTCATCATTACCCTATCCCTAGGTTATTTTGAAGCAATTCCCAGACAGGTCACCTATAAATAGTTCAGTGTGAGCTAAGAAAAATTTGATTCCCTTACCAATCTGATGTTCCCCACTTTAGCCATATATAAAAGTATTATTTTTCTGTTCATTGTCATCAGGGTGTTTGTTCTCAATTAGCAGTTATTGAAAAGCCATTCGTCACTTGAAAATACATTATATATGCAAAAAGTTTCTAGAATGTGTAATGTTAGAACTAAAATAATAGAATAATATTAGAGCAAACACCAGTATAACAATGATTGAGCTAGAGACAGAGGCGCATTTCCAGTATTTTTGAAGTCCTTTGTTTGCTTCCTCATTCTCTTCCCTCCAGTTACCCTGTGTCCTAAAATTTAAGCTTATCATTTCCCCCACATGTAGCTGTGTGTGAATTCGCTGTATGTAAGTTGGGACCTCTGAACAATATATTGTTTAGCTTTGCCTATTTGTGAACTTTTCATGGAAATGGAATCACTGAATCATATAAATACAGTCATATAAAAATAAAATCATATGGAAGTAAAAATCATTTAGATAGAATCACTGAAATACTGTTCTGTGACTTTTTTTACTTTAACATTTTTTTTAATGTTCATCCATGGATATATACTTTAAAACAGATTAAAAATATTCTTTTCTATTGCTAGTAGTTCAGGTGTTTGTTTTATGATTCTGAATGTTAGTGGGCTTTTTTCTCCCTTAAACAAGCTATTTATATATTTATTTAAAGTTTCGGGTATATAATTTAATGATTCATCACTTATATACAACACCAAGTGCTTATCACAACGAGTGCCCTCCTTAACACCCATCACCCATTTAACCCATCCCCTTGCCCACCTCCCCTCTGGTAACCATTAGTTTGTTGTCTATAATTAAGAGTCTTGTTTTCTGTCTCTTTTTTCTTTGTTCATTTGTTTTGTTTCTTAAATTCCACGTATGAGTGGTATGATTATATGGTATTGTCTTTCTCTGATTAACTTATGTTGCTCAGCATTATACTTTCTAGCTCCATCCATGTCATTGCCAATGGCAAGATTTCATTCTTTTTATGGCTGAGTAATAGTCCATTGAATGTATAAACCACATCTTCTTTATCCATTCATCAATAGATGGACATTTGGGCTCTTTCCATAATTTGACATTATGGTAACTGGATTTTACAGAATTCTTTTTCTGCATATTCTAAGAAAACATGGTTTCCTATTTTAAGTTCTCATATATTACTTGACTTTTTAACATTGAGGCAATGTTATATTCTTATAATAAATCTAACTTAGTCATAATATATTATATTTTTCATACATTACTGGCTACAAGTTTGCTAATATTTTGTTTGGGGTTTTTGCATCTATGTCCAATTTTCTTCCTTTCTCCTATTGTCCTGGTAAAGTTTGGGCATTAAGATTAAGCTGGCATTGTGATATGAATTTGGAATTAGTCTCTCTTTTTCTATAATATGAAAATATTTCTATAATCTGAAAATAATTGTTTAATCCTTGAATGTTAGAACTCAACAGTAAAATAATGGGCCTGCTGTTTTCTCTGAGGAAAGATTTTGAATTACCTCACTTCCTTTGTGAATTCAATTTCTTTAATGTATGTAAAACCATTATGATTTTCTATTTCTTCTTGAGTCAACTTTGATCTTGAAAATTTTTCTAGTAATTTGTGTATTTCACTTATGACTCTGAAATTTGGTGGCATGAAGTTGTACATGGTAATATTATATAGTATTTTAAATCTCTTCTGCAACTATAGTTATGTCTCCTTTTCTGTTCCTAACATTATTTATGAATGCCTAATCTTTTTTTCTTGCCCAGGCTTGCCAGATGTTTGGCAATTTTATTAGTCTTTTCAAATAACCAATTTTTGGCTTTGTTTTTCGTTTTGTATCCCCCATTAATTTTGCCATCTTTTTTTAAAATCTACTTTTCTAAATTCATTGTTTTGTGTATTTATGTATTTATTTTATTTATTTTTATTGGAGTGTAGTTGACACTATGTTACATGAGTTTCAGGCATGCATTCAACATAGTAATTCAACACCTCTCTCTGTTATGCTATGCTCAGCACAAGTGTATCTTTGCTATCGTTATTATTTTCTTCCTATACTTTCTTTTGTTTTTCCTCCCCTGCTCCTCTTTTTAGCTCCTTAAGCAGCATGCTTAGCTCACTAATTTTCAACTGTTATTTTTTAATATTATAGGCATTTAAGGCTAAAAATTTCTCTATATCCCTTTAGAATATCTTAATGTTTAATAATTATTAATAATTATTAACATGAGATTTTTTTTTAAAAATTTTTTTAACGTTTATTTATTTTTGAGACAGAGAGAGACAGAGCATGAACGGGGGAGGGGCAGAGAGAGAGGGAGACACAGAATCAGAAGCAGGCTCCAGGCTCTAAGCCATCAGCCCAGTGCCCGACGCGGGGCTTGAACTCACGAACCGTGAGATCGTGACCTGAGCTGATGTCGGACGCTTAACTTACTGAGCCACCCAGGCGCCCCAACATGAGATTCTTAAAAATTGTTAATGTTAAGCAGTCTTTGCAATGACTTTACTGAGATGAAATACATTTCATCATGTTTTAAAATTTTGGTTTAATGGTTTATGATGCAACTACTTGAAAGTCTGGTTCTAAGATCAGTTTATCTCTATACTTGACTTTAATTATGATCATAGCTGAAAAAGATAATAAGTAAATACAAAATAAGTAAATAATAATAAGTAAATACAAAAATGAAAGGTGTGCATTGTTAGTGAACTTTTTTTAATAGTTTCTGTTTTTAAATATCTTTTTTCCCTTTTTTAAAAATAGTATCCTTTTTTTTAATAGTTCCCAGCACCAGTTGTGCAAGATATTTCTTACTATTTGGTTCAGAAATTTCCATCTTCACTGTCTGAGGATGTTGCTTTTCCCTATATTTGGCAGATGGCTCAAAAACCACTGATATTCTTCATTTGGAAGAGTTAAAAAAAATAATTTTTTTCCAAGTCTAAGTAGCCAGACAAAAGAGTTTTAAGAAGTGAAACATCTTTTCGGCAAGAAAGTTACAAAATAATCGAAAGATTTCTAAACATATTATGCAGAGACTATCTTTTCTCTTGCTTTTTTTTTTTAATGTTTGACATAAAACATTTTACTAAGTTTCATTTCAGTTAAGCCCCCTACTGCCTTATGGGTATTTCATTACATCTTATCTTATTCATAACTTTTGATGTCAAAGACAGTGGGTTATTTAAAAACACTTATTTTTATGTGTTATTATTATATATTTCAAACAGGCAGGTAGAAAAATTGAGAACATAAATGTCCACAGTCTCTTTATATTTTTGACCCAGGTGCCCTTAGCATTCAGTTACATCCCTGGATAACTGAGATTTTCATTGTAATGCAGGGTACTCAGAGTAGGCACTCAATAGGTAGTGGCTGGGTGAACGCATAGATGAATGAATGAACAAATGACCTAATTAGCTTTCTCCATAGACTGTGATCTGAAAGGAGGGGCTACATTTTTTTTAAGTTGATTTATTTATTTCAGAGAGAGAGAAAGAGTATGAGCAGGGGAGGGGCAGAGAGAGAGGCAGAGAGAGCATCCACCCTGTCAGCACAGAGCCCGACACTCAGAGCTCACGATGATATCGTGACCTAAGCCAAAATCAAAAGTCAGACGCTTAACTGACTAAGCCACCCAGGCACCCCAGACTACTTCTTATTTACCTTTGTATCCCAAGTATCTAACACAATGCTTATATATAGCAGGTGCTGAATATTTTTATTTTTTATTTTTTTACTTTTTTAATGTTTATTTTATTTTACTTTTGAGAGAGAGAGAGAGAGAGAGAGAGAGAGAGAGGCAGAGAGAGAGGAAGACTGAGGATCCAAAGTTGGCTCTGCGCTGAGAGCAGCGAGCCTGATGAGGGGCTCAAACTCACCAACCGCGAGGTCATGACCAGAGCCAAAGTCAGATGCCCAGTTGGCTGAGCCACCCAGGCACCCCAGTGCTAAATATTTTTAGAAAGAAAGGAAGACACAAACAGGAAGGAAGAAAAGGAGAAAAGGAGAAGAGAAAAATTGTGTATATTCTTATCTGGATGTCTCAGTTAAAAGGAGTGCTTAGTAGTAGGTTTGACCAATTCAATTTTAACTTTATTTACAGCTGTTTCAGTGCTTATTTTTAAAGAGAACAGTTGAAAAAAAGATTCCTACGATAGCAACTACCTCTCTATAAGTGAAAATGTTTTCCCAGGGAATAGAGGAACTAGTGAATCCTATTTTTATAGTCTCAAGGCCACTCCTAATTGCCTATGGATTGGAAAATACTCCTTTGTCTTTGATGTTATTCTTTCACTGTCTTTTGAAAGATAAAAAGCTAGCAGAGGTTTGTAATTGGATTATGCTCCTCCCATCTCAGCCCTGGAAGTCTTGGCAGGATAGGATATAGAAATACTTGGAGTTACTCAGAAGCAAAAGTCAATAAAGCATAGTGAATAAATGGCTGCTAATATTCAGCACTGCATGTTTACATGTGGGATGCACCTTCTCACAGGGATACTTTGCCTCATGCCAGGATGTTTAATCAATGCTCTGACAAAGTTACATGGTTACCTGCAGTGAGATTCTAGTAATACTTTTGGAAACCAACCCACCGTGAGCTCTTGCTGTGAAAGTATTTAAATAATTAAAAACATTCCTCTATCAAAGGAGTCTCCTTCTGACAGTGGAATCCATAACTTCTGTAGCCTTTCTTTTCAAAACACTTAGATGAAAGAGATGGTTGTGTTTTGTGTAGCATGACTTTTTTTTTTTTTTTAAATGAGGCCAAACTTTGTTCAAAATGTCTAGAAATGAAAATCTTAATAACCATAGGTTGGGGCACTCAGCTTCTTACTGTCTTCCTCTAAGAGGCATGAATGGTATAACTGCCCTACATAAGGAGATGTTTCTATTTCCTTGTATGGATCTTGAAGAGCTGTTTTTGTTTACACAGGAAGTCACTGGGCAGGAAATCTCAGCAGTAGGTTTCAGGCTGAAATCTCTGAAGATCAGCGAGAAGAGAAACAGAAGTGCCTGAATGCGTGCGCGCGCGCACACACACACACACACACACAGTCATCATGTCTTACTCATTGTGGAGGAAATACAAACAGCCTTGAGAAAGGCCCTGAGATTTAAGACGGGATGCATCTGGAGGAGGAGGTCAAGAGGAGGATATGACGACACCCAAGTGAGGGAAATACCACCCTCTGAGCATTTTTTTTTTTTAATGACAACCATTATAACAGAAACAGCTTCCAAAATTGAAGCTATTGAAATTCACCCAGATAGGTCCAGATGGTCTGAAGACCTCTCAGAATGAAAGGGCCCTGCTGTGGTGTTTTGAGACACAGCTGATAGGGATTCACAAGCCCCTGTAGATATCAGATGGAGCAGGCAACATCTCTGTAACATTTTGTCCCTGGATTGTCACCCATAGTGAAAACTGGATAATATGGAGAAGGGCATTGTCATGGCAACATAAAGATGGTCATCAAAGAACCTGGCAAAAGGAAGCTTCTGTCCATACACCTAGGAGTCCTGATTTGTGTGGCAGGTTGTTCCTGTGACAGAGCAGAACAGCCAGCTAGATGAAGATCTCATTCTTTGCATTATAATTCTCTATTCTCCAAGCAAACTTACAAGAAAAGTCAGGCCCACCTGTGGGCCAAGTATGACACTTTCCATTGGCAAACACATTTAGCTATCGTAATTGAGAGATGTGTTAATGGTTCATTAATCAATTTTCTCAATTGTGGTTAGGGTGAACAATCATTCCCCAGGCTCCAATACCTCTCAATGAACTGATTAGAGGAAGATTTCGAGTCAAAAGATAAAATCTGAAGTCCAGCCTCCTGGTCTCTGTGACCTCATGACTTCATATGACTCCAGCCACCTCAAGTGCCCAGGAAAGAACTAGGGGGCCACGTTTTAAAGTTGTGTAGATTACTTCAGTTAGCAATTAATTCTCCACTTTGTGCCTTTTCTGACCTTGGATTTCAGCTTTTGGCATTAGTACTGATGAAGTTTTGAGGTGATGGGGAGTTCATGGGGTCCAGAGCTGACAACCAAGAGAGAATTCTTGAAGACATCTTTGGTGCAAAAAGGTGATTTTAGTAAAGCAGGGGGACAGGACCCGTGGGCAGGAAGACTGCACTGAAGTAGTGGAGTATACTGGTTGTATATTGTGGACTTGGGGGAGATAAAATCAAAAGGGAGGTTTCCAAAGAGACTTTCATATGCTAAAGATTCACAGATTACTGGGGGTCTAGCTACTCTCAAGCTAAGGTTGTTTTTCCCTCTAGCAAAGCATTAACTTAAGAGTAGGGAGTTGCTGGAGAAATGTTACACTCTGTATTTGCCACAAGTATTTGTCAATGGGCTGCAGGTTTGTTTTTTTTTTTTTTTTTTTTTTTAATATATGAAATTTACTGTCAAATTGGTTTCCATACAACACCCAGTGCTCGGGCTGCAGGTTATAAGGAAATTTAGTTTTACCTGTCATTTCCTTCTTGCTTTTGTTCCCTTTATCGCTATGGAGGAGTGATGTTGGGGCTCCAGGAAACAGTCTACAGGTTACTAGAGATTAGGCTATTGATGAAATTGCCTTTTTCTGGTAAACTGGTGGAGACTCTTATCAGTTTAACCATTTGTTTTCGGTCATTTCCCGTGTCCTTGGGCAGCCAGGAGTGCCTAAGGAATATGACACATATTCCACTTGGGGGGAGGGGGTGTGTGCTAGCTTGTATTTTGCCCTCAGCCTGCCTCACGCTCTCTCATCAGTACCACGGACACCCCAACTTCTTTTAGTCTGATTTCCAGGTCACCTTTATGGGGAACTTCACTGTTTGTAAAGCCTTGTACATTCATTTTCTTATCTGGCCAACATAATGACCATGAAAAGTAGGCGGTAGCGCTATCCTCACTTCATGGAGAGGAGGTGACTTGCACATAGTCACTCGGTTGATAGGGCAGCACAGCTGGCATCTGAACCCAGATGTTCTCTTTAATTTCTGTTATGACACATTGATTGTGTCCTGAAACCGCGGGCTGGCAAACTTTTTTTAGCCTCATAGACCTGTGAAAATATTTATATGCTTACTTATCTATATATTATAAAATGTATGACAATGCCAATATGTTGAGTACATTATAGAACGTTCAAAAAATGAGACGTTTCAAAAGGATAAAGAAATGAAATAAAATGATGTTTTAAAAAATAATTCATTTTGTTTATTAATTAAGTAAAACCAAACTTTTTTCTGACCTCAATTATTAACAATGTTAATTTTTCTGGAGATGTGACAGTCAAAGCTTCAGTATTTATGACAACCTTGGTTTAACATTTTGTGATGTAGTGATTTTCAAGTTTGGTCCTCAATTCAGTATATTTTGACACTTAAAATTTTTTTCATATGTTTGACACTTTTTATTTTGGAATAATTTTAGATTTACAAAAAGTTGAAAAGATAGTACAGAGTTGTGTATACCCCTCACCACTTCCCACACTATAAACATCTTAAGTTGTGACATCTTATTTTGGTACACTGGACTCAGGAACAGGCATTGATACAGTTTTGTTAACTAAACTCCAGACATATTTGGATTTCACTAGGTTTTCCATTCATGTCCTCTTTCTGCTCCAGGATCCAAAGTAGGGTCCCACCTTGCTTATGATAATCATATCTCCTAGTCTTCTCTGGCCTGTGACAGCTTCTCAGGCTTTCCTTGTTTTTTGGTTTTTTTTTTTGTTTTTTTGTTTTTGTTTTTTTTTTATGACCTTGGTGGTCTCTAGAAGTATCAACCAACTAGCCTGTAGAATGGCTTCTCAATCTGTATTTCTGATGTTTTTCTCATGATTGGGTTGGGGTAATGGTTTTTGGGAATGAATACTAGAGAGGGAAAGTGCCCTTTTCATTGCATCATATTGGGGGTACATGATAGCCATATGACATCACGGGGATGTTAGCCCTCCCTTGGTTAAAGCAGTGTTTGCCAAGGTTCTCCACTGTAGGGATACTACTTAGTCATGTCCCTACTCTGTTCTTTGGAAGCAAGTCACTATGTCTAGCCCAATTTCATAACAGGGAGAAATGGAGTTGGGAAGTAAGCTGTACATCCTGGAGGGGTAGTATCTGCATACACTGTTTACGATCTTTCTGTGAAGAAGATTTGTCTCTTCTCCTCTCATTTATTTGTACATTCAATCATTTATATTGGCATTGACTCATGGATATTTATTTTATAGTTTGGGTTATAATCCAATACGATGTTATCTATTTTGTTGCTCAAGTTTTTCCAGCTTTGGTCATTGGAGTTTTTTTAGGTTGGCTCTTGTGTCCCAGTTCATGCTCCAGGTTCATCCTGTATTTTCCCTGCCTCAGCCCTGAAAATAGTCATTTCTCCTAGGTGTCCTGTTTGTTTGTTTTGTTTTTTGTTTTTTAAATTGTAGAATGGTATTTAGAAACCATTGGGTGCTCGTTGCTGTTAGTGTATCATTAATTATAGGCCAATTCAGTAGACAGAACTAGGGCATACACACAAACACAGGTGTGTACTAAATTTACAAACTCATATTTACATACCTGATACTTGGGTTTTAAGAGACAGCATGGAAAAAGATTTCTTACAAAAATAAATAGACCCACACAGAAGAATTGCATCACTGACTAAACTTTCTAAAACATGTTACCTAATTTTTACTTGTATCCATCAGTTATAAAAATATTTTTTGTTCAAATTCATCTACTAAGGCTAAATATTCCTTGTTGTTAATCAGTTGGTTCATACAAACCAAAAAGTGTTGCTTTTCTGTATTGTGCATTCACAAGTAGATTCATAATTTGCAAATTCTCTTTCCAAGTTTTTAAAAAGTGCAGATATCAGAGTTTTTATAGATGACACATACTATTTTGGGCAACAGAATTCCATAATCATGGAAACATTTCCAGACACCAGTTTCTCAATATTTTTTCCGTAACACAAATTTTATTCAGACAGTGTTTACTTTCTCATTCATTGTGAACATATCAGCTTTATTGTGAAATGACAGAGTGAGAGTGTTAATTATTTATTTATATGTATATATATATATATATTTTTTTTATTGTGGTTTAACATAAAAGTTATTATTTTAGCCATTTTAAGGGTACCATTCAGTGGTAATATATTGTTGTACAATCATCACCATCATCTATCTCCAAAACATTTCATCATGTAAACCTAAAAATCTGTACTCACTAAATAATAACTCCCCCCCCCCAAAAAAAATAATAACTCCATCTCCTCTTCCTTCCAGCCCCTGGCAACTACCATTCTACTTTCTTTCTCTCTGAATTTGACCAGAGTCCACTTCCTAGAAGTGGAATCATACAATATTTTTCCTTTTGTACCTGGTTTGTTTCACTTAGCATAGTGTCCTCAAGGTTTATCCATGTGCCAGAACTTCCCTCTTTTAAGGCTGGATAGTGGTCCATTGTATGTATGTATCACATCTTGTTTATCCATTCAAATATTGATGGACACTTGCTTGTTTCCACTGGTTTGGCTATTATAAATAATGCTGCTGTGAACATGAGGGTACAAATATCTCTTCAAGGTCATGGTTTCACTTCTTTTGGGTATATACCCAGAAGTGGAATTGCTGGATGAAATGGTAGTTTTATGTTTAATTTTTTGAGATTTTCTTAGTCATGTTGCATCTCCCTACAATCTCACTTTTATAAACTCCATCTTGACAAAGATACTTCAAAAACCTTGAAATATACCAAAAATGAATATGAAGATGAGGGCACTATTCTGAGTAAACAGTGTGTGTAAATCTAGTAACTGTTGGAATATGTGTTCTAATTATATTATATGTTAAATATTAGGAAATCTTAATTTTTCTTATTTTTAAAACAAAATTTTAACATAGTCCAAAATCTTAATTTTTTTCTTCTCATATACCAATGGACCACAGTTCCAGATGGGAGGGGGAGGGGGAGCGGTTGGGGATCTGGGTGATGGCCTGAGTATGATTTTTGATTTGTCTGTCCTGCCTTCTCTACCTTGGAAAGTTGTCACTAACTGGAGTGGAAAACGAGGGTTTCAGTCGCAAGCCTCTCTCCTCCGTGTGCGCTACTGTCCTCCCAGCTGGCATCACCACGTGTTCCCATTAATCACCAAGGTCCCATTAACCCCTGGGCATCCCAGATCCTCAGCCCAAACAGCTTGCCAAGCGTTCATCCCTTTTCTTAATTTTCTCATAAGCAAAAATAGCAGAAGACTGAGTTTCTGGGGTACCTGTGTCAGGACTTAGAGTAGGAAATTGCTCAGTGAAATAGCCCCTGGGTTTGGCACCTTTGGTCAGTGTTGATAAACATTCAACAATTGTTAGAAGATTTTGGGGTTAATTGATGCAGGTAGAAAAGCTCCTGCTGGGACCTACATATAGGACTTTGGCTGTCCGTACATATGATAGAAGAGTTACAAGCCATTGTCACTACTTTCTTAATGGAGCTCATTAGAAGTAGGCCATGCAGAAAAGAGTGCAGTTGGAAGGATGACTACTGTGTATATTACTATGGATATGTGTTCAAATAGAATTTAGAATTGGAACAAGCTTGAAATTATTTTGTTGTCGTGTATCTAGCCTGACATGTAAAAAGACAGCCATTTTTAGATAGTTTAGTACAAATCCACTTATTGAAACTGTCAGTCCATTTTTTCATGCTGGATTTTCCTCAAACACTCTTGGTGCTTGTCTTGCGATAGGGTCTGCCAGGATACGTATCAGCACCTTTTACCCCCCAGATCAATGCTGACACTCTTCTGGCTTAAAAAAGTGAATTTTCTCATTTCAGCTTACTCATTTGGCAGAACCACCATATCTACCTGCCAATTCAAATAGAGAAGAGAGAAGGGGGGGGCGGGTATATGAAAAGGGGAGGGGAAGAACTATTTTCTAATTAATCAAGATGTACATATCAACACTTCATTTTTTACCTCTAAAGAGCACTGTGCCTCACAAACTGACACTTTGGGCTGCAACTGACAACATAAGCCTTTCTATATCAGGAAAGAAAAATAAGTTGATGTAAAAGAAAGTGCAAAATAAATGGAGAGCCTAATCATTGCTCTCTACTATGAATGTGTTCTTATGGATTAAATACTATACTGAGTCACAAACATATTTTTTTTTGTTTTGCATTTTTTTACTGAAGTATAGTTGACACACAATGTTACATTAGTTTCAGGTGCACAGCATAGTAGTTTGACCACTCTATACCTTATGCTATGCTCACCACAAATGTAGCTACCATCTATCACTATACAGTGCTATCAAAATACCATTGACTATATTCCCTATGCTGTATCATTCGTCCCCATGACTTATTCATTCCATAACTAGAATCCTGTACCTCCCACTCCCCTTCACCCATTTTGCCCATCCCCCTTCCCAGCTGGCAACCACCAGTTACAAACATCTTTCTTATCAGGAACTTTTCTGGGGCATCTGGGTGGCTCAGGTGATCAAGCATCTGACTCTTGATTTCAACTCAGGTCATGATCTCATGTTTTGTGAGATCAAGCCCCGCATCAAGCTCTGTACTGACATGTGGAGCCTGCTTGGGATTCTCTCCCTCTCTCTCTGCCCCACCCCCCAAAATAAATAGATAAACTTTAAAACAAAAAGATTCTAAAAAAGAACTTTTATTAATAATAAGGAAGAATTTTCAAAACTGTTATTACCTATGTACAGATAACTTCCCCATTTTTTTTTTCTGATAAAACTAACCTTTACCAATGCAAGGAAGATATCACAAGCACAGACCTACATCCTTCCACTCATACATTCAGAACTGGACACAAAATAAGTATAAGTAAAGAGCTAGAGGACAGATTATTTCAGGCTGGGGGAGAAGGTATGGTTTGGGGGAAGAGAGAACATATGAAGTGGGATTTGAAAGAAAGAATGGTGGAAGGAGGGCATTCAATGCTGAAGAAATGGTTTGGGCAGTCATGGGGAACGTGAGACATGTAAAAAAGTCATGGGGAATGTTAGGCATATAAAAAACCCTGATAAGGACTGATAAGGACTGTTGGAACCAGAATGCAGCTGCCCTGGAGTGTGAGGCGAGGGAATTGTGGGGGGTCCATTGTAGGTTTTTTTCAGTAGTGGAGTGAAAACATATTTCTACTACTAGGATGAGAGTCCTAGTATTATGGCTGCTTGGAGGTTGAAGAGGGAAAGCCAGACTGACACAAAAACCTCAGGAAACTTTATATTGCTTTCATGGAGTCAGGCAGAGGCAAGGGAACATTCCAGGTTTAACTGTAAGTAAAGTGCGTTTTGACAGAGCATCATATATAATATCATCATGTTTTCCTAAATGTACATTTGAAAATCTGTTCTTAGTTCATCTGCCCATCACTATGAAAAGTCACAGGAACACTGTCAAGAGAGATAAGAGGAGTAAGCCTGTCAGCATGATCTTTTCCCCAGTGAGGAGACACTCATCTTTGTAAGTAGTATTCAGTAATGTTTAATTGCTGGGGTGCTTGGCTTCACATTTTCACCATGCGAGCACTGCCCAATCTAGTTTGGAATCAAGTGCCTCCAACATCTCAGGACCAACGCCATTACTTAGGTTCATACATGTTTTCCCCCAATTTCAGCTTCAGTAGGTCAGAATCCAACTAAAATAACTTAAATAATCCATATCAAATAGGGAAATATGAAAGCAACAACGTTTTAAGACAAAATTGAATATGCACTGACACCAGTTAGTTCTATCCATTGGTATGCTGGATATCATGATGTCTTGTAAACATCCATTCTCCCTTTTCTTGGTACTATTCCAATGTTAATTTAAATATCCACCCAGCCACTCAGTTGGTTGAGCATATGACTCTTGATTTCGGCTCAGGTCATGATTCCAGGGTCATGGGATCCAGCCCTGTGTCAGTGTGGACCTCAGTGTGGAGCCTGCTTAAGATTCTCTCTCTCTGTCTCTCTCTCTCTCTCTCTCTCCCTCCCTATCTCCTTCTGCCCCTCCCCCTATAAAATAAAGAATGAATGAATGAATGAATGAATACATACCTAAATAAATATCCACCCACCCAAAATAGGTATGTGCCTTAGAGCCATAAGCATGCTCAGAATAGCTACATTAGCCTACAGTTGGGCAAAATCATCTACCACGAAGCCTGTTTTATAATAAAGTGTTGAATAGCTCATGTAATTTATTGACTACTATATTGCAAGTGTAAAACAGAATGACCATATGGGTACAGAATGGTTGCCAGTGTATCAGTTGTTTATTCTGGTGATCGCATGGCTGACTGGAAGCTGTAGCTGGCACTGTATAGCATCATAAAAGAGTATCATATTCCATATCACTAGCCCAGGAAAAGGTCAGAATTCAAAATTTGAAGTGTTGTTTCTACTGAGTGCACATTGCTTTTGCGTGATTGCAGAGTCAAAAAATTATAAGTGGAATCATTAGTCAGGGGCCATCTATATTGTGAGAGGACTCAAATTGAAGAGATCACGGAAGGTTTCTGCATGAGTACCTACTGGGATGAGCCTGAGAAAGCAGGCCTGCGTGGGAAGGAAGAATGAGCACTGGGCATGAGGTACTCACATCAGTCAAGTAAGAAGCCAAGATTATTTAGAAACAGATACCCCTACCTAGGCCTTCCTCTGCAGGCACGAAGTGGAGCAGGGTCAGTGGTCATCCTTGGTAATGTGACAAATGTAAGCATCTGGAAGAATAACTCAGATCTCCAAAATCACATGCTTCTCCTCTTGGGAAGAGAGAGTTGTAGGTGGGGAATGAGTAATAGTTCATGTTTACTGTGTTCCTACCGTGTGTCAAGAACAATGTCAGATGTTTCACATACCTTGTCTACTACATTTAATAATCATAACACTCCTCATTATAAAAAAGATGTATTTGAAATTCTGATAGGCTAAATCATTTTCCTAAGGTCACAAAGCTAACAAGTGGTGGGGCAGGGATCTGAATTTAGGTCATGCTGGCTCTGACTCTACATTTAGTTTTGCTTGTGTAGACTCAGCCTGAAACTTCGGTTTGAATGAAACCACTTGGTATTAATTAGAAGAAGGAGAAATTGGCAAATGCTATTTTAAATGCTTTGAACAATTCTCTGGAGAGCACATTAAATGCCCAAAAGCAAAGCAAAAATGTATATTAATAAGAACACAGCCATTCAAAAGGCAATTGTTCACCATCAGTTCCAAAAAGAATAAAAAGAGGAGAGTTCAATTTCCCCAATTTTTCATGCCAAGTGCTCAGGCTCCAAGTTTCCCTCACTGCTCTTTCTTCACCTCTTCTCCTTACACATTACATGTTACAGCTTCATTCCATACGATGTAAGTGGTATTTATAGGAAATGCTGATCACTGCCAACAAGTGAATACTCACATTAAACACGATTTAAAACAACCTTCTCTGCAGTTGTTTATAATAACCTCTTGGAAGTTTGAAATTAAAATCTGTATCCCATCCAGGCCTTTTCCCGCCTCTTATATTACACAAAGCCAAGAACTTGCCCTTGAACATACTTCAACTCCCTGGCCCACCACTCTGACATGCTCTGTAGCTAATTATCTCAATCCCTAAATATTAGTCCTTTCTGTTGTCTTCTCTGGTTTCCTGCACATGATTCACCCTCCCTGGGTATTTCATTGTTTATGTCAATGAACAAACTCTTTGTCCCTTAAACAGACTCTTTCTTCTTTCTTTGCCCTATCTTCCCTCAACACCTTTTCAAAAAAAAAAAAAAAATGTGCATAGAACTTCTCTTCTTTCTGGGGCGCCTGGGTGGCTCAGTCGGTTAAGCGTCCGACTTTGGCTCAGGTCACGATCTCGCGGTATGTGAGTTCGAGCCCCGCGTCGGGCTCTGTGCTGACTGTTCAGAGCCTGGAGCCTGTTTCAGATTCTGTGTCTCCCTCTCTCTCTGACCCTCCCCCGTTCGTGCTCTGTCTCTCTCTGTCTCAAAAAAAAATAAACCTTTTAAAAAAAAAAATTAAAAAAAAAAAAAAAAAGAACTCTTCTTTCAAGAAGAGGCCCAAAACTTAAGATAGTTCTTAAGTAGACAAAGTCATTGAGACCGGAGAGATAATGTGATTAACCCAAACTCACATAGCTAGAAAGAGGCTGAGTCAAATCAAGAGGGTAGGACTCTTCCTTAGGTTCTAGGTCAATGTCGTTTTCACCATCCTGTACCACCGGCCACTGATTCACACCCATCCCAACTCCTTGTCGATTTGCTGTCAGATTGTGTCTTCCCAAAGCAGAGGGTATGTTCTGTTTTCATTTTTCAAGTGACACACACCATAGGGGAGGTCCAGGTGCAGTTGTCTTGGGTGGTTTGTTTCATGGCCCAAATGCTGCATGTATGTTCCTTATTCTGCAGCGAGTACTTCTAAACTAAGGCATTTTCCCAAAGCTTTCGCTTCAAAGCTGTTCACTGGTGTGTGGCATCCCTCTTCCAAGGGTGTTTTAAGGGACAACATTGTAGCCTAAACATATCAAAGAGAGAATTGTAGAGGCAAAATTATGAGGGTGGGTGGGCTGGGTGGGGCTTCTAAGGCAGGGCCCAGAATTGCTAAGCTATGCAAACATTTTGCTATGGAGGATCTGGCAGGGATGTGACCAAAAAAAAAGAGTTTTTCTTTATTCCCATTGCCTTAAGGTCCTTCGAAACTATTGCTGTTCAAAGAAACACAGCAAACCACTCAGGGAAAGGAACTATATAAAAGGCAGACTTCTCTTCAAGATGGCATGGGATGCCATACAAAGCTGCCCTCATGCTGCTTGGGATCACCCATGTCCTGACACCTTCCCAGTGTGGACATAGTCCTTTATGGGTCTTTTAAGCCTGAAATATGTAAGTACCGGGAAACAGTGGGTGAGTTTTTGATATCCAAAGATGTGGTGTTGGTATGGAAGAAAGAGTCCCAGCACCTGTATTTGGAGGGGCAAGGCCATGATTAATACACTGTCCTAGGCTGGCTTCATGAGTATGCAGACTGCCTGATTTAATGCTCTGCTGTTGCTGTCTTGGCATTCTTAATAATTTTTTAAATGAGTCTCACATTTCATTTTGCACTGGGCCCCATAAATCAGGTAGATAGTCCTGCCACTGCTCCTCCCTCACCCCATAACTTCCATATATAGGTCCTTCTCTAAGCTAGATGGAAAGGACTATGTTCTATTCATTCTTGTTTCCCATCTGTGCCTACCAAATTATGTATTGATTATCATTAGACCACAACATTATTTTCTCCCTTATCAATGCCCAGCTTTATTAGGACTCAGAACCTCATTGCAAACATATATCTATATAGTGCCCCTAAATATTCTTTCTAAGCATTTCCTGGCTCTAAGTTTCTATGATTCTAATTTTCTTCTTGCTTGGATGCTGATTAATTTTGTAACCAGGTTAGTTATATCAACTCCTCAAAATTACTTTCACAAAGCTGAGAGACAGATTTCTGTCACTAAAAATGAAAATAAAAATGTCTTGTAAAGTTGTTTCAGAATGTAAGATTGTTTAAAACCTTTTTCTAAAAGATAATATAGGGGCACCTGGGTAACTCAGCCAGTTGAGCATCCCACTCCTGATTTCAGCTCAGGTCATGATCCCAGGGTCATGGGATTAAGCCCCTCATAGGGTTCTGCACTGAGCATGGAGCCTGCTTAGGATTTTCTCTCTCTCACACACTCTCTCTCTGATCCTCTCCCCACTTGCACACACTCTCTCTTTCTCTCTCTCTATAATAAAAAAATGAATTAAAAAACCTGGTAGCTCTTTAAATTTCAGTTGGCCAATGATAACAATTGTCTTCTAAGAATTAGCATTTGGGCAAACTTCATGGATGAAAGAAAGCTATTGGATATACCCAAGTTATTGGGTATAAGAATAAATAGGCAATTTTATTATTAACAGTATCTGGTTAATATTTTAATAGTCATTTAGTATTTATTAAGGTTTTTGTTAATCGAGTTTAACTTTAGTAATATTCAGTAAAAAGAAACTGGGTAACTAGTAACTAATGTCTTGAGTGGACAAGACCCAAAACAAATAATAACAGGTAAGAAACAAAAAAACAAAAAAAGAAGCCAACACGAAAGATAAGATGCTCTTATACAACTCCCCATAAATCTCAAATTCAGGCTCTTTGAATTCAGGAAAATAATTGAGTTCCTTTCTTTCATATAACCATGGGTCCTTTCCTCATTTTTGGAAAGTACAGTGGTTTCAGTCACTCACATTATGTCAAGTGTGCTCGTTCCCATAGTAAATGTTCATCATGGACCTCTCAGCACAAATCACTGAGGTAGGTGCCATGTGGGCATGAAAGGATGAGTTTCATTCTTGCCTTCAAGGAGCTCATTCTCTAGGTGGGAATACTGACACATACACTAACACCCCCATGCCTCCAGACTGTGAGTTTTGGCCAAGTTGTGAATCTGTCTTAAATCATCTCTACCTAGTACATGTCTAGCACAGTGCCTGGAATATTTAAGAGCACAAGAAATATTTCATAACTGACTGGCTGAATGAACAAATGAATACTCATGAATAATTACTAATTATTATTAGTATTACTAATGAATACTCATTAATAATTACTAATAAGCTTTTCTCTTTCTCATAAATACCAGCTTCTTTTAACGTTTATTGATTTTTGAGACAGAGAGAGACAGAGCATGAACGGGGGAGGGTCAGAGAGAGAGGGAGACACAGAATCTGAAACAGGCTCCAGGCTCTGAGCCGTCAGCACCAAGCCCCACGTGGGGCTCGAACTCACGGACTGCGAGATCATGACCTGAGCCGAAGTCGGACGCTTAACCGACTGAGTCACCCAGGTGCCCCAATACCAGCTTCTTTTAGGTGGCACCAAGTAAACCATTGAACAAATACCTTTTAGGGAGAAAACGTATAGGTCTGTAAGTAAGGCTACATCAACCTGACCTTCTATAGTCTTAGGTTTTTCATATTGTCTTTATTTTTTTAATATTTTAATTTATTTTTTAGAGAGAGAGAGAGAGAGAGAGGGACAGAGTGCAAGTGGGGGAGGGGCAGAGAGACAGGGAGACACAGAATCCAAAGCAGGCTTCAGGCTCTGAGCTGTCAGCACAGAGCCTGATGCGGGGCTTGAACCCATGAACTGTGAGGTCATGACCTGAGCCAAAGTCTCATGCTTAACCAACTGAGCCACTCAGGCGTCCCTCATATTATCTTTAAATAAGAAAGGAGTCATAACAAATGATTTAGATGTTACTAATGTTTTTAGTTAGTAACATGAAAAATCAGAGGCAAACTTAATTCAACAATCCAGGATTGTCTAGAAGAGATATGGTGCATATATAAAGCAGAATTCTATGTCGCTATCACAAATCCTGTTATAGAAATGTATTTATGGGCATGGAAAACATTTTTGATATAGCACTAACTGAAAAAAAATAGACCAAAACATAGGCCCCCAAATAGCCTTAGTGTCACTTGATGTCACCACAATTGTAGATCTCCAGGGAGGGGTCTGCAGGTGGCCCACTGGGCCTAATTCCAAGGATTGCTGGTTCTGACTTGTATTGTTCATGTAATTACTGTTGTTGCTCCTACTTTAGCATGTACCTTCTATCCTGAATTTCAGAACGAGATTGATGATACAGTAGATAAGGCCTTAAATCCAGAGCATTATACTGAAGAGAAGACTTTGGGTAAATGTGTCCAGATTGGCCATGGTGTTTACATGTTGAGCCAGAAAGCACCATCTGAGCAAATAGACTTTTCTGGAATCATTTTATAGTGCTAATCTCATACTTAAGAGCTTGTCACTGAAACTAGATCATTTCTGTTAACACAATTATAAATTTGTGTACAAAATTGGCCTTAAAATGCAAGCATGAGAGGGCATATGAAGACAATATGGCAAGCACATGGCCTAAGGGTCCAGAGTTCAAACCCTGCCTCTGGCATTTAATAGCCAGGTGATCCAGTAAAGGATACTTGCTCTTTCAGCCTTGTTTTATTTGTAAATAATAACGAGGGTTATAAAGAGCCTCTTGGTCTAACACCTAGGCTAAGACCCATGTGGGAAAGTGCTTTGTAAAGTGCAGAACTTTATAAATGTCGAAGGTTTGGCTGTAATCAGATGATGCTGAAAACGTCTGGGTGTTGGGAGACTTGGATTTTAATCCTTGCTCTAGGTATATAGCAACCGGAGGCACTCCCATAAGCTGCTCCAGCCTGCAGGCTTGCAGTCCAATGCGGAGTTTGCCTACATGCTTGCTAATGGTACTTCCGACATGCAAATTCTATTATGTTAGAAAATAACCTTTGTGTTTCACTCTCATTTTTAAATGAGAGAATGGGTCTTAAGTATAACTTTATGGGCTGTATGTGAGAGAGAGTCTGTAAGTAGGGGAGGGGTGTTGGAGAGTGTGAGGGAGAAGGAGGGGAGGGTTGGGAGGACGAGGAGAGGAAACTGGAAAGGGGAAAAGTGATAAGATAATACAACCAAGCGTCACAAATTGGAAAAACAGACAACCAGACTTGAAGGCCCCTGATTACCTGTTCAGAGGAAACAGGAACCCCACTTATAGGGCGGATGTTGATGCCTTGACAAGCCCTGCTCTGGCTGTGGGTGAATCCATCAGACTCACCTCCTTCCACCCGCAGCTCTGCCAAGAGTTGCCTTTGCCACACCAAGTGTTCCCCAGATCTGCTTTTGGTGTGGTATTTTGCTTCCTCAACTTGTTTCTCTGAGAAGAACTTTTATCTATTTTAGATACAGTGGCTCTGATGAACAAAGAACCACTTGGGAATAATTACAGACAAATCCACATTGAACTATGCATAATTTTCTACTGAAATAGATGTCTTTCTACTGTTCCCAATTAAGATTCTGTCTTCTGGGATTCAGCTTCAAAAGTTGCATATTCTCCTTGTGAATGCCAGAAAGGTCATGTTTACAATTAGTATCTCGACAACAAAAAGCCCAATTGCATTTAGCTGGGTCCTCCCAAGAAACACAGCAGGCCCTCAGAGACTGTGCAGTTTGGTTAGGGAGGTTCAGACAAACCTGTGCATTCAGGCAAAGGCAATTCTTTTTGGCCAGAATTAGCAATTATTCTGGAAGGTTAATGCAGTCTGTAACTTTACTTTATCCTACCTTTCTAGACACACATTCTGAGAAAGAAAGTGCCAAAGTTAAATTCACAAAACATGTCACTGTATAAGGTTTCAAGATATAATATGGAGACAGCTGGAGATCCTGGAAGGATCACAGAATATGAGTGCTAGAGATGACTCTCACTTTACAGGCAAAGATTCAGAGATCCAGAGCGATTGAGTGATTTGCCTAAAACCCTCAGCTTGCTCAAGATGGAGTCATCAAGAGTTGTGACTCAGGCCATTCTTTTTCTTTCTTTCTTTCTTTCTTTCTTTCTTTCTTTCTTTCTTTCTTTTTCTTCCTTTTTCCATATCACAGGGCCTGTTGAATTAAAAAGAATTCTGAGCCTGAAATATGCCATTTCAGAGGTAGTGTTATAGAATGACATCATCAGTCAACTTGACTGGTGTCTATATAAACTTTCATTGTGAAGTTTGAAGAACTAAGTGTAAAAAGAGATCATCTTGGAGCACCTGGATGGCTCAGATGGTTGAGTGTCTCTTGATTTTGGCTCAGGTCATGATCCCAGGGATGAGGGATCGAGCCGTGCATCAGGCTCTGCACTGAGCATGGAGCCTGCTTAAGATTCTCTCTCTCTCAGGGCGTCTGGGTGGCTCAGTCAGTTGAGCGTCCGACTTCAGCTCAGGTCATGATCTTGCACTCTGTGAGTTCGAGCCCCACATCAGGCTCTGTGCTGACAGCTCAGAGCCTGGAGCTTGCTTCGGATTCTGTGTCTCCCTCTCTCTCTGACCCTCCCCCGCTCATGCTCTGTCTCTCTCTCTGTCAAAAGTAAATAAACACTAAAAAAATTTTTTTAAAAGATTCTCTTCTTCTTCTTCTTCTTCTTCTTCTTCTTCTTCTTCTCCTTCCTTCTCCTCCTCCTCCTCCCTGCACACATTTTCTTTCTCTCTTTTAAAAAAAAAGAGATAATCTAAAAGATACCTGTTTCAAGACAGTAGAACATCTAAGAATGGGCTGGTTATAACTTCCCCCTGTAAGGACATCTGTTGAAGAGTGAAAAATTGAGTGACTAAGAGCATGAACTCTGGAGTGAGATCAGACTTGGAGTCAGTTCTGACCCTGTCTCATTCTACCTTTGAGCAAGTTACCTAATCCCTCAAGCCTCAGTGCCTACATCTGTACAATGAGGAGACTCATAGTCTCTACCTCTTATGGCTGTTGTGAAGATTGGATGGAATGAAATACACATAAAATGCTTAGCACAGTGCCTGATACATTACACATGCCTAATAGACATTCACTATCACTATAATTCTAGCTATTGATTTATATGGTGACCAAATTCTTTCATTCATTTCTCAAATGTTTTTTGAGCTTCTCTTCATGAGGCACAGAGGATAAAAGAGTGCACATGATGCAGTGTTTTATTTAAAAATAGAAACAGATTGGGACACCTGGGCGGCTCAGTCGGTTGAGCATGGACTCTTATTTTGGCTCAGCTCATGGTCCCAGGGTCATGGGATCAAGTCCTGCGTTGGGCTCTGTACTGAGCTTGGAACCTGCTTGGGATTCTCTCTCTCTCTCTCTCTCTCTCTCTGCCCCTCTCCCCTGCTCATGCTCTCTCTCTCTCTCTCTAAAAATAACAAATAAAAAAAATATATATATAAAAGATTGTCATAAGGCAGTGAAAGGGCTAAGTTGGACCCCCAAGGAGGGGTACTTGGCTGTTCTGGGAGGGTTGAAGGATATCTTTTCTGGAGAAGGTGAGGTCTGAATAAGTAGAGGTTAGCTACTTAAAGGTGGTGGGAAGTGAGTGGGGTAGAAAATGGTGGGAAGGGGTCAGGGCTAGAGGGTGATAGATAAGTGTGAAAGACAGAAAACTGGGGGTAACTACTGAGTCCCACCTTGCCTATTGATGGTTCTTTTAATATATATTTTGAAAAATTAGTTTCAATGAATTATGTTTAATAGTTTTAGTAAATGTATAGATTAAAAGAAGTTGCCATGTTAAAATATATCCTATAAGTGACGTGTTCCTATCTTTGGATTGACCACTTAAGAGTCAACCACACAGAACTGTAATTTGGTTCATTTTAACCATCAAACAGCTACACCAAGAAAAAGAAGTATTCACCAAAAAGAGAGTGGGGGAGGGAGGGAGGAAAGGGGAGAGAGAGAGAGAGAGAGAGAGAGAGAGAGAGATGGAGGGGCAGAGAAAGGAGAAAGGGAAGGGAAGGGAAGGGAGGGGAGGGGAGGGGAGGGGAGGAAAGCTGTTCATTTGAAGTGAAGAGTTTGTCACTTCAGTTTGTCACTGTTTTCCTTATCTGCATTATTTGCTCCGAACAGTTTTAAATGTTTAGGATGGAGTTCATTTTAGTTTTGTAATAAACTTTGCATTGTTGGTAATCACATTCTTTTTAATGCTATTGTTAGTGGAAATGTGACTGCTTTATAGGTTTCTGATTCTCATGGGACACTTCTGAACTCCCCAGGGAGACTGTCACCCTCCTTCCTTCACTCCTTAGTATTGCTTACAAATCTCCCTGTAGCATGGTCTACATTGAGACTATTTGTTCCATCTGTCTTCACACCTGACAGCCAAATCCCCCAGATGCTTTGTAGGTACTCTCAGCATCTAGAACATTGTCAGTCACAAGATGGACAGTCAAGAAAAATGTGCTAGTATGTTGAATAAATGACTGACTCCTGACAATGAGTGGCTATTATCTGAGGAAACTTACTCCACTATGAATTTTGTCTAGCAGACTATCTTATCTCTAGCTTGATCTAAGACCAATGAATAAAATAATGACATCATTTGAAGTTATGCTTAGACATACCTTTTATCTGATAATCAAGATTTCATCCTGTTGAACCAAAGCCAAATATTTAATAAACATGATCACTCATCATCTCTCTCCTTTATTCAATTATAGTTCAAGTATTGAAATTTCTTAAATCCAAAAAGTCAGTATCAGTATTTCCAGTCTTGCATTTGGTACTTTTCACAATATGATGCATGTTTTGTCTCTTTGGTATGTGGTGGCTCCAACTATGAAGATGTCTATTGCCAAGGGTGCTCCAAATTCAACATCTGAGCAACAAGGCAGGACATATGTTCCTAACTACTGTGTTATCCTGCCTCCCAAAACACTCTGTACTTTTCCTATCACAGCACTTCTAGTGAACATTAATATATTGCTTGCCAAGCACCCACCCTCTCTTTCCTTCACAACAACTTTCTTTTTTTTAATGTTTATTTATTTTTGAGAGAGAGAGAGAGAGAGAGAGAGAGCATGAGTGGGGGAAAGGCAGCAATAGAGGGAGACACAGAATCTGAAGCAGGCTCCAGGCTCTCAGCTGTTAGCACAGAGCCTGACATGGGGCTTGAATCTGCTGACCACGAGATCATGACCTGAGCCAAAGTCAGACACTTAACTGAGCCACCCAGGCGCCCCAACAATTTCTATTTCAGTTTCCATCCCTGGTCCGTGGGGTGAACCACATGATGCAGACTAACCCAATCAACACATCCCTTCCAGTTGCTCACAGTGATTGGTTCAGGGCAGACACAGATGCTAGGCTGCTCCAATAAGAAGAAATCTTGAGACTTTTGTTCAAATGCAGAGAATCCTGGGACACAGATTCCCTCTTCCCCACCATAGTGAATGATATATGTAGCCTCCAGCTTCAGGAGTTGCTTGAAGCCATCTTGGAATCATAAGAGTTCTGATGACAAAGGAGCCCACATCATGGAGGCAATGCTGAGAAATAAAGAGAAAGGAGTGTTAGGTCTGGCCACATGCTTTGAACTGCCTAGATCAAGCTTTGCTGAAGCCAGCCTACCTCTGAAGACACAGGCATATATAAATTTTCTTTTGGTTAACCCAGTTACAGTAGGGTTATGTTACTTGTGCTGGAAAGCTGTTTAACTCATCAGCACTACACATCATATTTTTCTTGCTTATTTAATTGCTTCTTTCCCCCAACAAATGCAAAGATCCTTGAGGATAGAGACTACTCTATCTTGTCACTATTGTGTTCCCAGTGCTCAATTCCTAATAGATGCTGCATGAATATTTCCTGAATGAATGAAATGAATGAATGGCAAATTTTCATCATGTGTGACCTGAACCAAACTTTCAGTTGCTGTATACAGATGCTTGAGATTTTCAACAAGGACCTGAAAAGTTCTGAGCAGCCAAGCCAGGCAGAAATTGAAATGAAATTTCTGATTCCCAATATGGCTCAGTTGTACCACACTAGCTAAGGTCTCCACTGAATATATTTTTAAATCCTTAAAACAAGAACACAAAATCCAAACAACTGCAAATAAGAGATTCCCATTGAAATAAAACAGTAAACAAGTACTTTAAATAAAAACATAAATACTACATTAAAGACTCAAACATAACTGTGTGCAATATATACTTGGAGTAGAATACCTTTTACTTGACAGTCTTCCTTTACGTTTTTAGTCTAAAACAATAACATCAAAAAAAACCACCCCAAAACCGAGGGTAAACTAGAAACATTTATTAAAACAACTATCAATTTCACTGCCATCATCTTTTGAGGCCTGAAACATCAAAGATTTACTGATGTTATCTATAAAAATTTTCGTGTGAGTTATACTTAAAATGTACATTTGAGGCATCCCAATAGCAGTGTGATGAGCCTTGGAGAGCTCTTGGAGGCCATGCAGTCTATTTCTTCACCTGCTAATGAGAAAACCAAAGACCTAGTGAGAAAAAGGCTCACCTGTGTTTAATCCTAAGGCTTCAGCAAGCGTTCATTGGGTGCATGCTCCGTATTGAAAAAGAAAATGCTCTTACAAAGGTTAAAGCCTAAATGGGAAAACAAGTGTATGCAAGCACACACTAGTTGGTGTGATAGGTTCTCTAATGGAGGTGTAATATCAGGTTCTTCAAAAGTGCAAAAGATCAGTTAACTCTGGGGGTGAGGGGGTTGTGGAAGTTGTTTTCAGAGCAAGAGGTTCTTGGGTCTCGAGGATTCCCCAGATGAGTTGTGGAGAGGGGAGAGAAGAGGAGTGGTAGATGTAGGGCTTGGGCTGGTGGTTCAGGAAAAGGAATTTCTGTTATCGCAAAGGGCATGAAAAGAAACACGGAGCCAGAAACAGGGTGCCTGAGTCAAGGAATTGTCGATACATTAGTAGCGGGAACTGAGGCTCAGAGGGAATCAGACCTGTGGGATCAGGCCTATGTTGCACTTTATCAGTCCAGAATAAAGTCTGGACTTTATTCTCAAGCTGAGAACGCTCAGGCTATGGAGTAATAGAATAAGGTGTGCATTTTAGTGATCTGACTTCACAGAAGGGACTGAGGGTTGGCATGGGGGAGGAGTTGATAGTCAGACTGGAAGCAGATGCAGAAGGTGGGAAGAAAAGAATGAATGAGGATTTTGACTCGAGCAAATGGAGAGATAGTGTAACAACCAGAAGTGGGAATACAGAAGTAGTGGTTTTGTGGGAAAGTGGTGAATAGAATCTGTTTTGAGTGGAAGAGGTTTAAGTGCCTGGTGAGCACGTAGGTAGAAATGTCCAGGAAAATTGTAGTCAAGATAGCATTGTGAGTTCATGTTTCAAAGCACCCTTTCCCCACTTCAAACACAGAGCAGTGTGAAACTTAAAAAGACATTGGTATCTCAAAAGTAAGATAAATACAACATTGGACTAGGTTTAGAAGAGAAATACATACAAAATGATAAGCAGGACTGAAGCTGTGGCCTGCTGAGCTCAGGGTCTGGAAGCAGGTAGAGGTGGAGTTTATGTCTTGTGGGGTAAAAGAACTTAGGCAAGATAGAAGAAGTGAGCCAGGCTCAGCCCTAGAAACCAGGGGCTGGTTTTAACTCCTGCATGAATGGAAACTAAGAATAGATCCAACTACCTTGCCACTTGAGCCATCTGATATGAGTTTTATACCTAGAGAGACAGGAAGATGCAAATGCAGCTTACAGCCAGTACCTGGACCAAGCCACCCTCTGACTAAATGACCAGATATAGGCTCATCAGTGTGACTGGCTTTGGCCATATTGGAAGTAACTTGAGGTATACCTGTGCTGGTGGACTTGCCCTCCTGCTCTCTGATGATCTATTATGAGAGAAACATGAACCAGGTACCTGCTGTCCCTCAGCCAAGGCCCCTGAATGGGAAATGTGAAGCCAACCACATGCCTTAGGTAGCATTTGGTCTCAGAGGGATAAGAGACACACAAACCAGACCTGAAATCAACCTGGAACCTGGAGACCAGAAGCTGGATCCTAGAACCTAGAGTCCAGCCAAGCCCAGTCAGGTGGCAGCCTGCTTGAGAATAGATGGCTGTTTTTAAGCTACTGAGTTTTGCTGTACAGCAAAAATTTTGCTGTGGTGATAATTGCTAACACATTATACTTTATTGTATTCCTTTTCCCTAAGTGTTTTGAGAATTTGCGTTTACAGGCTTACTTTGAATGAGAGGGTTTTGGTTTATTTTCATCTTTCTTCTCTGTGCTTATCACTACCTGTGTAATACATTTCAGAAGCCTCCATGCAAGCTCCCTAGGCCCTATGTCCAAAGTCAAGTCTCACCGACTCTTCAGGTCCTGGGCTGGGGCATGTAGTTGGCTTTACATTTACCATTTGGGCACCCAGGCTGAGAGACAGCAGATACTGGGTCATGTTCTTCTCATAACAGATCATCAGAGAGCAGGAGGGCAAGCCCAAGAGCATAGGTACATTTCAGGTTACTTCAAATATGGCCGAAGTGGACAAGCCCAAAGTCAAGAGGCAGGGAGTATACTCCACCCACCATGATGCCATAGTAAAGGTGTGAACATATCATTCTATTCCAGATATGTTTTTTAAAAAATCATACAAGTGACTGCAATGAATTTCATGCCAGTAAATTTGGAACACTACATGAAAGAGAAAGGTTTTGAAATATCTAGTAAGCAATTGGACATCTGTGGACAATGTCCACAAAAACTCAGAAAAGTCCAGGAAGGAAACAGAGGTCATCAGAAACAAACAGTTGTTCAAGACTTGAAGGCAGAACAGATGGTAAGATCTTTAGGATCATCCTTATTTTGAAGCAAGGTAGATAAGGAAAAGCCACATTGAAGATCACAAGAGTGACAGAGTTAGTAGGAGAATCAGAGACATGTTGACAGCTATCAGAGGGAAGAGAAAGGTTCAAGAAGTTGGGTGTCAACAGAAGAGAAGTTAAATGAATTAAGAATGGAGTGCAAAGTGTCCACTGGAGTTGGCAGTTTGAACGGCTTGAATGACCTTTGTTACAGCAGGGCCAGCGCCACCGTGTGGCAGGAGACAAGTGGGCAATGTTGGAACATTTAAAGAAGGAACAGTTCCTGGAAGTGGATACTGCAAAATGTAGATGACTTCAGGAGCTTGGCTCTGATGAGAAGAAGAGTTTAGGAAGTAAAGGAAGAATCTATAGAGAGAAAGAGAGATACAGAGAGAGAGAGAAATAATAGATGAGGGAGGGTGGGACATGAGAGCAGGGAGAGGTGGGTTTTGAGAACACAGCTGGGTGGAGAGCCGCTCCTGCATGGCAGATGAGATGCCTCTGCCTGTGATAATTAGGGGAAGTGGTGAGGCCAGGTGCTAGGCAAGATAAGTTCTAAAGGGGTAGGTGTAGGGGAGGGCATGGGAACTTGAGGGGATTCCTGCCAGATAACCTCCGATTTTCTGTAGAGGAGGAGATGAGTTCATATCTGCAGAGAATAAGAGGGTGGGTGTCAAGCAGGGTCCTGGGGAAGGTCAGGAGAAGCTGCTAGGAAAATGGGGGAAATGGACTTCCCAGAGCACGTGCAAGGACACTTGAGAGAGTAGTGAGACCACAGCAGAATTAGCTATGATCTGTGCTGGTACCAGGACCCTAGGGTCTAACTTGTGGGCATTTTCCTTATAGCACATTAAACTCTAGGATTCTAAAGGGGGCCTGCGTGGCTAACTCAGTTAAGTGTCAGACTCTTGATTTCGGTTCAGGTCATGATCTCATGGTTCGTGAGTTCAAGCCCTGTGTCCAGCTCAAGCAGTGCGGAACCTGCTTGGAATTCTCTCTCTCTCCTTCTCTCTCTGCTCTTCCCATGCACTCTGTCTCAAAATAAATAAATAAAATAAACTTTAAAAATAAATAAATAATAATAAAATAATAATCCCTAGGATTCTAGTGATCTTATAAAAATTTATAAAGATTTCATTAGCTGTACCTTCTCCATAGACAATATTAAATAAAAGGTAAGAATTATCTTTAAGCTACCCACATTCCTATGTTCCTGCAGCATTGTAGATTTAGTCACAAAAGTCCTATTCTCTCTTCCCAGTCTTAAGTTTTTCATTCAGCTAAACTGAAGTTATTGGAAAATCATATTCAATTTGAGATGGGTTTATTTTGAATACATTCAATAGGAATCTTAATGGAACATTATTCTTGATTGTCTTGGACTTAGAAAAGTTGTGGAACACTTCTGGGATTTAGTTTCTACTATATGGATACTAAATATTTCAACTGTATGTGATTGAAAATCCACAACTTTTACAGTCTATAGAGCAAATCAGCTTAATGGGCAATGTGAGAATTCACTAGAAGCATAGGAGCAATCAACAATGAACACTTTTTCCAATTCAGCGAAAAGTCTTTGCAAATAAAAGATCTTATTAAATTGTTTGCACTTTGGTGCTATTTGTTTATTTTTATTTTATTATTTTTAATTATTTTTAAAAAAAATTTCTCCCAGCCCCTACCTGACCTGGCGCTCTTTATTTTTAAGTAAATCTTTTAGAATATTGATATGCGCTATTCTTATGTGCTGAGAAAGCACATTCTAGGTAAAGAAAAATTTAACCTCAATGTATAATGTGTTGCTTCAATGAAGATATAAATAACTAAAGTGGAAAGAATTATTGGATCTTAATCTTGAATAAAAAATGTAGTGTAAAATGTAGTGTGGTCAAAAACTCCAATGGAAATGGCTAGTTATTTATATGAAGGAGTAAAATTTTGCCAATCGTGAAAGACTATAATATCAACAGATAATACCACATAGGAATAAGACCACACTGTGAAGCCTTACCAATCTTGATATGCTTATTTAGAATTTGTAACAATTTTGACAAAAGCTTAGAGCAAGTTTACCTTTTCACCATTATTAATCAAATTATAGTATAAACAATATTCACAAAGTTAATGTTTAAATTACTTTAGAGAACAGATTATGTTCAAATATCTTGAACGGACTGTATTTAGTAACAATGTACATATGAATTATAAACAATTTAATCTATCCCTGAAGGTAGTTCTCTTTAGGCTTTCTACTATTTTTGTACTTGTTTGCTTTTAAAAATAAAACTGTCTCTTTAAAGATACTCTATCATTAAGCTTTAAAATTAATTTTACTAGGTTTTTCCCTACCCAGCCAAATTGTTATTTCACATGAAATAATTGAACAAGATTATTTTACCTTTGTTCAATTTGGTCTTCTGTTTTACCTTAAAAAAGCAAAATAGAAGATAATAAATAAGTTCATTAATTATGAGAAAATTACTACAATTTAATGAGTTCCTCCTAAGTAATAGGTAATATGTGAAGTATTTAAACCATTATCTTTAATTCCTCACAAAATATTGCAAGAAAGATATTGTCCTGGGGTGCCTGGGTGGCTCAGTCGGTTAAGCGGCCGACTTCAGCTCAGGTCATGATCTCATGATTGGTGGGTTTGAGCCCCACGTCAGGCTCTGTGCTGACAGCTCAGAACCTGGAGTCTGCTTCAGATTCTGTCTCCCTCTCTCTCTGCCCCTCCCCTGCTCTTGCTGTGTCCTGTCTCTCTCTCTCAAAAATAAATAAACATTAGAACAAAAATTTTTTTAAAAATGTAGCCCTCACTTCTTATAGGAAGAAAATTGATATTCAAATTAAGTGATTTCCCTAAAGCCTCAAGTATTTTCTGAATCCGATAAATAAGATACAGTACTGTGTATCAAGGGCTAAATAAGCCCTCATAGAAAGCACTCAATAAATGTCAGCTATGGCTACTGTTATTACTCTAAAGAAGGGGTTTACTTTAAAGGTCAGTGAAAATTGATGAACAGATAAATTAGTCTATCTTTTGCATCTGTTTCAAATGCATTTGAATACTCATTCATTTATTCATTCAACAAACATTTACTGAATGTTTACGACGCACTGAGAATATCACTGTGGATACACAAAGATGTACCTCTGAGGTAATCCAGTAGTTTTTTTTAAGTTTATTTTGAGAGAGAGTGTGTGTGTGTGTGTGCAGGGGAGGGGCAGAGAGACAGAGACACAGAATCCTAAGCAGGTTCTGCATAGTACCGTGTGCAGAGCCCAAAGTGGGGCTTGAACCCACAAAAGCATGAGATCATGACCTGAGCCGAAATCAAGACTTGGATGTTTAACTGACTGAGCCACTGAGGCACCCTGAGGAAATCCAGTATTTTAAAAAGCAATCAGCTACAAATGCATGTGTGTGTGCATGTGTGTGTACATATATGTATGTGTATATATATATATATCAGGATATTATATCCTGATCAGATATATATATATATATATATATATATATATATATATAT